>NC_048597.1:201012731-201260231 GCF_003668045.3 Cricetulus griseus | reverse complement strand
CTGACTGGGAGCAGAAGCATGCTCTCTTTTGGAGATTCCAGAGAGAAGGTCAGGTAGTTGCTTCTCAACTTCTCTGAGCTAGCAGGTTTTCACCACAGCCTTTGATTCTTGAGTCTTATTAATATAGAGAACAATAGAGATTTAACTAAAAGCTATATTTGGCAACAGCAACAGAGCCAGTGCATGTGGGAACAGAATTCCTGCCAGGCCATAGCCTGAGCAGTCTAGCCACTGCCAGAAAAGCATGCCAGTAATGTCAGGGCGACATTTATTTGCCAAAACAGGAATAGATTAAAGGGCAACCTCTGTGGCGATAGAAAAACAACACTGCTGTAACTTGTTATTATGTACTGCAGCATATTTATGGCTTTTTAAAAAAATATGTTGGATTTAAAAAAAACTATCACTCTAAGGACATAAGCAACAGCATAGATAAGAGTTTTATTGGTGGTAAAATTTGAGTCATATTGTGAGGGCGTGAATTGGGGTCAACATGAAAGGACATCAAGTTTAGTAGCAAAGTTCAGATTAGAAGGCCAGGCCCACTGTTGTGGACAAGGTATACAATTTTTTGCACCAAGTTCTTTTCTTCTGAGAAACCTGATTATTATAACACCTGTATATCAGAGATTTTCCAATAATGATTGAAACAATATATGAACTGAGTAGGAAACTGAACTGAAAACAGTTCTTAATAACTATTGTCTAGGTAAATTCAAAATTACAGAAAACACCATTACTGTGCACACTAATATTCTCCTTAAAAGTGAATCTGATCTATAAGAATTAGAAGTATCTAGTAGCAGAAATGTTATTTTTCTATTTCAGGCTTTTACATTTTTCTTTTTGTCTGATATTCCAGCTTAAAAACTTAAAGCATGCATTTATTTTCTTCATGAGCATCTCATGCATTTACACTTGCCTGAGTTAAGTATTCCAACCCAGGTGGACAGTTCAGCGGAAGAGGTGGTGTAGGCATCCATGGGGTCCCTCCAGGCCCACTTGGATGATTGTATGCTGGCTGATTTTGGACAGGAAAGCCACCTGGGCCAGCACCTGCATAACCTCCAGGTGGGACTGGGTAGCCAGCTTGGGGTCCTGGATAGGGACCCTGGGGTCCTTGGTAGCCAACCCCAGGGCCTGGATAAGGACCCTGTGGTCCTTGGTAGTCAGGCTGGGGTATGGGGTAGCCATTATGTTCCGGAGGTCCTGAAATACAAAGCAACTAAAATAAATCATCACTGTAGAAGAAAAATCAGTTCATTAGAAGTATCCCAATTATCTACAACCTGATAGATACAGGATTTATATGATTCTGTAACTGTTACCTGCTAGAAAAATATGTTCTAATAATTGGAAATGGGAAAAAAAAAACAAGCTCTGCCCTAAAGCCATGACATGTAACCCTTCTGGCATCCTATAACAGAAGACCCAAAAATTTGCATTGATGTAAAGGAATCTGAGAGCAAGATGGTCACATGATGTAACTATGCTGACATCTTACCATAAGAAAGGAAAGGCTCTCTATGTGAAGGGCGGATGAGACATGTTTCAGGTGAAATGCAAGATAATGTCAAAACCCTCACCATGAGAAAAGAGGGAGAAATGCATACCCACTTGAAGTTAATTCTGAGTGGACTGAATTCTTCTCTAACTCTCTGGCTTACATCTTAAACTTGCTGGAAATTCTCCCAATGCCAGTTCTTTGGGAACTTAGCAGAGGTGTTCAAGCCTGGTCTCACAGTAGAAGAACCAGGTAATTCAGAAATTACCAGTCCCTGAGTTCACAATTTAAGTTACTGGTAAGTGAAGCCATGGTTGACAGCTACTGCCTCACAACCTTAAAAATTAGCCAGACCATATTCTTTAGTTATAAACATCTGGTAAAGATCTAGGATCCACAGAGCAGTATCTATGACAATCTGTTTGCTCAGCAAAGAGAGGAGACTGTGTCAACCTTGATAATCCCCAGGTTGTTCTTTTGAAGATGTGGCTAGCTGGCTACTGGAAAACCTGGGTAAACCATTACCTGGGCATTAGCAGAGGTCAGATAATGCTCACAGTTACATTTGCTAAACGAAAATCTTTCCATTCTTTATGCATTGGTTCAAAATAAGACTTAAAATTTGTATCCCTGGTATATAATGATATGATTCATCTATTTTTGTGAGACATGAAAAGCAATAATCATCGTAATTACAACACGAAGTGTTTTTCTTTTCTCTTTTAGTGGTGGGAATTGAATTATGTTCTCACACATACAAGGTAAACATTCCACAAATCTGAGATTTTTACCTTGCATCAGGCTTTTGCTAAATGTGTGAACCTACCACCTACCTGCCTCAACTTACTATGCTTCTAGTATTATGTACCTGCATCTCTTAGCTTGGCGAAGAATAAAGGTGTCCATCATACACACCACAAAGCGGAAACAAGAACCCAAGGTAGCTTCCAGGGTTAAGTAGTCTTTTCATTTATCCACTACTTTAACGGACACAATTAAGCAATCGTCCTGCATGGCTCAAAAACACCCATGGAAAACTTTCCTAAGTCTCATGACATGACCACAGTCTTCACAACAGATGAACAGTCAATAAAAATTAATTGTTCCTTTTTAAGTGAAGCATTGTTGCTCAATACAAAAATACTCCAGATTTTACAGCTCTCCTTTATATTTAACCCTTACTGCCCTCTGCTAAAAAAAAAAAAAAAAAAAAAAAAAAAAAAAAAAAAAAAAAAAAAAAAAAAATTCCTATGGAAAACACATGGGGCAAAAGAAAAAAAAAATGCCAAAATTTCTTTAATCAATTTCATGAAAAAGAATCACAAAAAACCCACATATGTGCCCCACCCCCTTTGTATCTCTCCCTTCCAAATTTAAAATGATGAGTGTTATTTTCCCTTCTGCAACAAGTTGTTACCTTGGAATGCTGCTGGAGGATACTGAGGGCCATACCCAGCTGGAAAATGTGTCCCTGAGTGAGGAGCCTCTGTTTGCATGCCTGCAATTCAGGGAGAGGTACATGCATGTCAGCTTACATGAGATGGCTTCGGGAAGACTGCACAGCACTGAGACAGAGTGTGACTAAACCAGGAAAGAAAACTCAGCACGTGAGTTCTTTGTGTGGAAGAGTTAATGTGAAGGAGACTTTTGTTCCAATCACACCGTGAAAACTGATTCATACAGTTGAACAAATGGCCTGTGTTTTATGGTTTTGAAATTCACTCTGAGTAGCTTAGAAAAATCAGAGACCTATGAGATAGCTATAACTTGAGAATATTTAATTTTACTTTTATGCATACAATTGATGTGTATATATATATTATGTAAACTTATTCATATACATACACATTCCATTTTTCTTCAGTCACTAACATACCTACATGCACACAACTATATGAGTATCATGAGTTAAAAAATCATTGTCAAGTGAATTTCTCTAAGTTGAACGAATTGCTAGCATGTACAATAGCTCAAATCTACACAAAGGTATATTTCAAAGGCTTTAACTTTGTTTTATGAAAACTTAGACCAATACAAAGCCATCAAGAAAACTAAGTGGTCTGGACTGAAAGTTGTCGAATATACTCGTCAAAGCTAGATTATGGTGACATATGTATCGTTTTGACCATTTCAACAAAGATGAAAGAGAAAGGAAAAACATTTCTGAGAAAATGACTTGACTAGTAATATTTTCCAAGATATGTAATGCTTTTCTTCTCAAAACTTAAATTTTGATAAGGCAAAATCTTATATTGTAGACTTTATATGTTTTATTTAGAACTTTCCTGAGAGGGAAGAAAGAGGAAGAACAATGTGATGAATATTACTAAATCCTATGTATATTATAAAACACACATCATGAAAGCATGCATCTGAACACTCTTCAGGTATCAAAAATCTTATTCTTTGATTAGTATGACCAGAATAGCCATTATGTATATAAATTGTGTCCAAAAGTCCAGAAAAGTTCTTTGGATAAGATACAGTACACTCTACAAAATATATCTGTCTGTACACCTAACATAATCCTTTCCCTGTGGCTTTCTTGTTACTAAATGGGACCATTGACATTTGTGTCTACCTTCTCCATGCTAGAATACTAAATAAGACAGCAAGGATAATAGCATAACAGTGAATCAGAAGAGCAATTTCAAAAGCTGAACGAAACAATCAAGTAATGTCTTATCAGACTATATTATAAAGAAGAAAAATAGATAATCGACATGAATTACTTACTGTGCTTTTCCATGATTTCAACTGTCCTGGAAACAGAATATCTGACATTAGTCCATTATCTACAAATTCATAGGAGAGATGTTCTGCTCCAAGGTGCTCAAGAGCTCAAGGCACAGGTTTGGTTTTAGTCCTCCTCACCCAGTTTAGCCTGATCTACTTACTCAAACTTTTGGGTTTGATTCTCATTCCCATACTCTCATTCTTAGTAGAATTTTGGCTGGACCTGAAAGATTCCCCAACTGGCAGCAGAGCTAAATGGACAGCCTTCCCAACCTGCACTTCTACAACATGTGGTTCATATATGAATCTCTGAACTCAGCTATAGGAATGGCCCAACAAGGTCAGAAGTAAATTTCCAGGGCAAAGGACTGGAGTCTGGAATCCAGGATCTATGGATTGTCCTGACCTTCTTGAGCCCCAAATAGGAGAAGGCTTGATATTCTTCTTCTGTGGATTAAAACTTCTTACTAGGGGACCTTGGTTAAGGTTCTAATGGTGACAGCATTCTTGACAATCCTAGTGACTGCATTAGACTACTTCTGCAGAAGCATGCATTACAACAAAATTTCTACTTAGTCCTGTTCCCAGTAACTGGATCCCATCTTAGCTTTATCTACTACTATCTAGGTATCACATACTGTAACTCTAAATGGCAACTCACTCTGTGACTACTGATTATAACTGAAGCATAGCAGACAAAAATTCTGTTACTGAAAACTTTTATCTTGCATCCTCCTGAATTAAATGGGTGTCTCCTCTCCTCTGGTACACTCCAGTGTTGGCTGTCCTTTTACTAACTCCCTGTACTGTGTAATTCTGAGGAACAAAGCATCCAATCAATGTGACTATATAACTAATTAAATCCAATATTCTTAAGAAACAAATGCCATCTTCTACTTCACCTCAAAATTGTTTATCCACTGGCAATTTTAAGTATAAAATTTTATATCTAAATGAAATACTTATTCCTAAGTATTATTACCTCAATTTTAATTACTTTATATGCAAGAAGTTCATCAGTGATCAAATAAATCTCAATAGCTTTACACTAGAATAAATCTAAAAAAGTATTTGTATTATTCATTAAAATTTCTTTATATATTTCAAACAATAGGAACTCAATTTTGCATTAACTAACCAGTAGCCAGCTCCAGTATCAATTGTGAAGGGCAGAAATACAAATATTTTTTCCAATTAATCCACTGGGTTAATAATAAACTAATAAGCATGTGTAATTCCAGTAGAGCATAAGCTTATATAGGGCTATGTTAATCTTTCAATGTCCCATATTTCTTTCTTTTTTTGGTTTTTTGGAGACAGGGTTTCCCTGTAGCATTGGAGCCTGTCCTGGAACTTGATGTGTAGCAGAGGCTGGCCTTGAACTCACGGAGATCCACCTGCTTCTGCTTCCCGAGTGCTGGGATTAAAGGTGTGCACCATCACTGCCCAGCTATGTCCCCTATTTCATGTACCTCTCCTTAATACATTTAGCTTACAAAAGCCTATGGCCTCTCCTACCCAAAAACTTGAAGGGATTGTAGTTTTATAGTTTTCAGCCATTTCCATCTTGCAATCTTGCATCCAGAGAACTTCATGTTACCATTTTTTTTTTTTTTTTTTTTTTTGAGATAGGATTTCTCTGTACAGCCTTGGCCATCCTGGAGATGGCTGTGTAGACGAGGCTGGTCTCAAACTCAGAGAGATCTGCCTGTCTCTGCCTCTGCTGGAATTAAAGGCATGTGCCATCACTGCTTGGCTCATGTTTCTTAAATTTTGTAACAGAGCCCAGAACTCGGAAAAAAAAAAAAATCCTTTCATATGAAGTTTTAAATTTCAAATAAAAATGGGAACAGATCCCTCTCCCTAAATCATCCAATGTTCAACATCTCAAGTTTGAACTAACAATTTATTAAAACTTGTTTTTCTTTTCACTGTGCAGAGTATGCACGCATGTGTACATGTATATTTACATGTGTATATATATATATATATATATATATATATATATATATTTGCGTGTGTGCAGACATGAACTGTTTATTAAAGAGCTGAAATTGAACCTGGTATCTTCCCCAGTTGCACGTCACCTTATATAATGAGGCAGGAGTTTCACTGAACCTAGAGCTTGCCAATTCCTGCTAGTATATTCCTGCTAGCTTGACTATGGGATCTTTGTTTAAAAGTATTTCTTCTCAGAATGCAGTTGTTTTGGTCTAGGGATTTCTGTGAAGCCAGAAATGAAGGACATGCTAGAAAGAGGGGAATTCCTAAGCCATATCAGGAGGATCTCAAGAATGCGGTGGTGAAGGTGCTGCCTGCATAATGTAACCAACCCACAAGCCACTGGGTTCATCTGTCGTGGGGGCTAAAGAACATTTCCTCCTTGCACAGAAAACCCCCAAACAGTGCTCATTTATCTCTCTTTGATGTTTTCTTACCATTTTATTTCATAATTTTGAGGCTTTATTATTGAGAGGAGAAGCACTTATTAGAGAAACCTCTGTAGAATAAAATGTGGTTCTTATTCAACCGAGGTGTTAACATTGTCTCAGGATTTACAAGTGTACTGTGGGATCCAGAGGAAAATATTAGGTTGCCACTAAGCTGTCCATGTGCACCTTAAAATCAGCCCCACGTGTCTAATGAATGGAGGCATCCGCTGTGTGGTTGCCCACCCGGACTGCTCTCCTTAGCTGGTGAAATGACCCTCTGTCTTCACTTTAGCACAGCTCCCTCTCAGCACACCTTTGAAGATAACTTGCAATTGTGTTCCTAACTGACACATGTCACTCCTTATTTCAGCCTGATGCTCTGGCTTTTCTAAGGTTTCAGAAAGTTTTTACAAAAAAGGAAAGAATATTTATGATGTACCCAAAGGGGGAAAAGTATGTAATAAATTCACATGTAAATTGCCCCCAAGTAGTTGCAAGTTCCCCAGAAAAAAGGAAGAACTTCAAGAAATAGCCTGATTACTGAATTCTTCTTTGCAACTATATTACATGACACATTTATAGGAAATTGAGGCACCATATACATACGAATGCAAATATACATCAATTCAATTATGTAGAATTTCTGTTTTTGTTATTATAATAGCAATAGCCATTTATTTTCTGTTTTTTTAATTAATAATTTTAATTGATAATATTTTTTTCTTAGCTGGGTGGTGTAAGCAAAAAGTATCTCAAATTAGGGCTGGGCGTTGGTGGCGCACGCTTTTAATCCCAGCACTCGGGAGGCGAGGCAGGTGAATCTCTGTGAGTTCGAGACCAGCCTGGTCTACAAGAGCTAGTAACAGGACAAGCCTCCAAAGCCACAGAGAAACCCTGTCTCAAAACACACACATACATCCCACCAGCTTTTTAGTTGTGTGTGAGGTATGCATGTACGTGTATATGTGTGTTTGTATGTGTGTATAGACATGTGCTGTACTTTAGAGGGCCAAAGTTGACAATGGTGTCTTCCTCAGTAGTACTTCATTTACTGAGCCAGGTCTTTCACCACACCTGGGGCTGGCCAATTCCAGGTAGTCTATCTAGTCAGCCTGATGGTGAGAGCATTGCCTCTGCTTCCTGCATGCTGGAATTTTAGGCAGTGGCCACACCTGCTGGGCTTCTGTGTAGTCTGGTCATCCCACCTGCAATCTCTGTGCTTGCGCAACCAGTGCAGTAATCTACTGAGCCATCTCCTCAGTTCTTTTCTGTTTTTTTCATAATTGCAAAACATTTCCACCTGGGACAGGGAGAAACCACGAGGGACCATGATCATATTTCACAATCCATACATGAAACAGAAAAGACCTGTCTCTTGGGATCTCAAAATTTGTATTGCTTTTAAAAGCATCTTGGAATATTATAACATTACCCAGGTCTATAAAACAAGTACAAATTATTTTTCGGTTGTTTAATGCATAAGAATAAATGCCTCTCCTTAAATTATCCATTGTAGGAGATAAAGCAGCTCTCAGTCCCCACAGCCCAAATGTCAATATAAGGGTTCACATGATTCAGCTGCACCCTACTGCTTCATAATTGTCATTAGCACCTCAAAGTGCTGAACAATTAAAACAAACAAACAAACAAACAAACAAATAATGTAGTCATCCAAATAGCAAGGGAAAAGCCACAGGAAGTCACCCTATGAAATAATTTTCAGGTACTTTTGGCCATGTTTTAGTTAGTCACAAACTAAATAATTTTCAGGTACTTTTTAGTTATTTTTAGGTAGGCTTTTCCAATTTGCAAAACTTTTAACATAAACCCATTTCATCTGTTAAGTAGTGGGTATGGTGATCAGTCAAACTGAGACAGTTAAATAAGCACACATATTTCCACAAATGGGTGCTTCAAGGTATTGGTGAGTATCTGGGGACAGGGCGCCCCTGACTTTAAACTTGTACAAGAAGTACATTGTTTACAAATGCAATGTCCCTTGCAATGGGACGTTTCCCTGTCAAAATCCAGGTTTCTATTTCATGCTCAGGAAAAGGAAACAAGCTTAAACTCTGAATGAAACATGGTAAACTTTGAATGAAAATAGATTGCCCAGTGCTGGTAGAGCATGCCTTTAACCCCAGCACTCAGGAAGCAGAGGCAGGCAGAACTCTGTGAGTTCAAGGCCATCCTGGTCTACAGAGCGAGTTCCAGGATAGCCAGAGCTGCTACACTGAGAAACCCTGTGTTCTCCAAAACTAAGAAGTAAATTTCAAGAAGCAGAAATACATCTTGAAACATAGTTATGCTTACTAGGTTCCTGTATGATTTCAAAATGCCCTTCTGGGGAACCCAATGCTCTCTCATTAATTTAAGATTTTTTTTTTTTTGGTTTTTCGAGACAGGGTTTCTCTGTGGCTTTGGAGGCTGTTCTGGAACTAGCTCTTGTAGACCAGGCTGGTCTTGAACTCACAGAGATCCACCTGCCTTGCCTCCTGAATGCTGGGATTAAAGGTGTGCGCCACCAACACCCAGCCCTAATTTGAGATACTTTTTGCTTATACATAAATGGGGCACCTATGTCCAAGGAACTAAAGCTGTTGTTTAAATGCCACTCAGTTCACTAACTGGCTAAATTAACATGGTTCCTTTTCCCACCTTCATATTCTTGCCTCTGGTACCCTGGGGGGGGGGAGGCTTCCAACTTTCGTTGACATTTGTTGGCAGCAAATATCAAAGTCTTGGATTCCAGTTTATTCTTGTGGTCAACAGTTTAATGGCTAGGTAAGCTTTTTTCCAAGAATTTAATTTGAAAATGAATAGAACTCTTGTTAACACACATTAACCAGAGAGCCTGGTTTTATGGAGCCCTATTTATTTAACACTGCACTATAAGCCTGTGTTGGGCTGTGTATATGCACTACAAGGCATATAGGCTTTTCTAAATATTTCCTGAAGAAATATTCACTTTGTGAATATCCCGTGGTTTCAAGGGTGTATTCATGGACAGTATAGAGCTTATCCTGTCTATAGTATACATATATCATATATACTGTTTATACTATATACAGAGACAGTATAAAGTCTATACAGACCATGCAAAGCTCTATACAAACACTTCACCAGTAAACCTAGAGAGCCAGGACTGATGAGAAAACTAAGTATGTTGTATGGAATACTGAGAGTGCTGTGAGTGACAATGATGGTATAATTAGAAGGGTTTGGGGGGCACAAATTTACTAGGAGAGGCTGTGGTACCCTCAAGACAGACAAAAGTCTCACCCAACGAAAACAATCTGTCATCCACCAGGCCATGTTGTTATGGGTGTGGGTGTGTGCAGTGAGCACTACAGAGAGGTGGGACGACACAAGCAGAAAACCTGAAGCTAGAATCTCACTTCATTCGGAGGAATGGACAATCTGTGAATTACACAGCAGAGGAGGGAAGACAGGTCTTTAGAGGTGATGACAGGAGGGGCACAGGAGACAGTCACCCAGGCAGAGTCTCCACCTTACATTAAACTCCTTCCAGCAGTCTGATGCTCTCTGCCCCAGTGGCAGGGACTCTAGCAGGCTTACAACTCCTTTATTTCCTTGTTGGTTTGTTATTCAAAGTGGCCCAATTGTTGTAAGTGCCCAGGTAGAAAGCTCTGTTGTTAGGAAAACTCTAGAAGGCAAAACCCCAACCTGCCTAGTGCTTTTCATTAAGCTTCATGTGCACTTAACCATTTAGCTCCAATCGCTAAGCCGGAAGAAAGCGTAATTGTTTGTCTTGGACCTGGGAGGGAATTACAGGAATAAGATTACAGAAATCAATCCACACAGGAACCAGGGGAGAGCTGTGGGTGTGGGGACTTTGTCACGTATTTGTTAGAATGAAAACTGATTTCCACTGGATTCTTTTGTTTTTTTTGTTTTGTTTTTTTTTTGGTTTTTTTTTTTTTTTTTTTTTCGAGACAGGGTTTCTCTGTGGCTTTGGAGGCTGCCCTGGAACTAGCTCTTGTAGACCAGGCTGGTCTCGAACTCACAGAAATCTGCCTGCCTCTGCCTCCCAAGTGCTGGGATTAAGGGCATGCACCACCACCGCCCGGCTCCACTGGATTCTTTATGCAACTTATATTAACTGATGCCAAAGTGACTGCACTCTTTTGTTGTTGCTGTTTTCTTTTCTTCCTTCTTTCCTTCCTTCCTTCCTTCCTCTCTCTCTCTCTCTCTCTCTCTCTCTCTCTCTCTCTTTCTTTCTTTCTTTCTTTCTTTTTGTTCGTTTGTTTTACTTTTCTCGAGACAGGATTTCTCTTGCGTAGCCCTGGTTGTTCCTGGAACTTGCTTTACAGACCAGGCTGGCCTGGAACTCGGAGATCCAACTGCGTCCCAAGTGATGAGATTTTGAAAAATGACACGTTTTATGTCTTGTACTAGTTAACAGTTTCAGAGAAGAACTGAATATACAAGAAGAAACCGGGTCAGAGTTCAAGGCTATGCTGTAACACAAGCTTAAATCCTTAAGAAGTCTTACTCACTGTGTTCTTTACCCCCTTTATATTCCCTGTTTTGGTTTTCTAGAATGCTATGCATGGTTTGGGTTCTAGCCATACTCCAAAGGAGCCCTTGGGTCAAAGAGCTAGCAGGCTCTTTGAATGGTTCTTTGTTTTTTCCCTTCCCTTTCCCTCAATGGGAATCCAACTCGGACTCGCACGTTTGGTAAGAGTGTTACGGTTGAGGTATAGCGAGCCCAGCCTCTGGCCCTGATTCAAGGCTGCTCTGGGTTGTAAAGCAGTGCGCTAAGCTGAAGAAGGTCCTGTGGGGACTTTCAAGGAAATTACGCCAGTTTGGTTCCCCGAGTAACGGTGGGGACAGCAGGGCCTCTAGCTGAGTTCTCTCTCCACTTCCGGGGTCACTAACCCAGGTCTTTGGGCCACTTCCTCGAGTCTCCATTGCAAAACCCCTGTTGCCTGAGAAAACGGTCTTCAGTCCTCGCTCCCACTCACCCCTCCCCCCACAACCACCTCACGCGCTCCATCCTGCTACTCTGCTCCTAAGCGCGCACAGATCGCGAGCTCCGTCCTGGGTGGCTCAGAATGCCGGACTCACCTGAGGCTGCTTTTGCTTATCAGCCGTGGGGAGCTGAGGTCAGGGATGTATTCAGCCGGTCCTGAGTCTCAACTCCTTTGTAGCGGCGCAGCTGTAGCAAAACCTTCCCAGAAGCCTCGCAAAGGGACTCCGACTGAGACTATGGACGTGACTGCACCCTGCACTCCAGGATCCTCCAGCTGTGCTCTGAGGCCAGGCAGGCCACCTTCCCGCCCCGCCTACAAGCAGCTCTCTGACTGGTGGGTGCAAAAAGGAAGTGGAATTTTGATGGCCTTGGAAGGAAAGCTCGTTTATCACTTGGGGAGTGGTCTCCTCTGGGAAGTTTCTTTAAATTGCCCGATCTCAACCGCCCCACCTGTGCGGGAAGTCAAAAGTTACTTTCCTGCTTTGCACATTTTCGGAAGGGGTAAAATCGGGTACCACATCTGCTCCATCCTCCCTGATTGCATTGTCAAGTTTGTTGAACTCGTTTTTCTAGCAGCATTTTTCTCGTCTTTTAAAAAGCCTTATGGCTTTTACAATCATTTGATGCCTTCTGGTGCTAGCCATCTTATTTTCTTTTTATTACAGTCTGTAGAAAATTACTGCCCTTTAACTGGAAAACATTCAAGTTTGGGTTGAACCGTTGCTTGCTCACGGGGAAATCAGCATCTGCTTTTGTATAGGACAACAGAGGCTGTCACATCACAGCCGGGGAAGAACCGCCTGGCTAAAACTACATTTGAAGGCACCGCTTTCTAGTTTCCAATTTAGTATGCCTGGTGTGGAACCTTTCTAAGAAATTTCCCTGTGGCATGGAAGGTATTTTTTTCCTGCCTCGATTGTTCTGAATCATTTAGTATTCTTTGGGGCGCTGTATTTATGAACGGATGATGGAAGAGGGCTACAGGTGAATTCTGACTGGTGAGCTCATCTTTCTTTCCCTGTGATTGGTGCATTTCTAAGTATATTCAACCAAAAGAAAATCTGGAAATCATCTTGTAACTATGTATATATTTCTGGACACACATAAACATGTATGCATAGGGTATATTGTTCCTTCATAGAAGTCAGTGGTGTGAAGAATTTCCACGTCACTGTCAGCTGTAAGAGAGCAAGTCTTGAGAAAGGTGAAGCTTACATATGAAAAGATCCTGAGATCATTGGACACCGATACTTGATAAATGGACCCTGAATTTACGGAGCTCACGGTGATTTGTGACTTGAACCGGCTTGCTGTTATGAACTCAGGATATTAATCACTATTCTTCACCTAATTTCATACTCAGGCCAAACAAGGGTCCTTATTACTGTCCCCTTCTGCATAAAAGAATTCATTTCATTTGAATTTTATAGTATGATTATAGGTATTTGTGATTCTTTTTGCTCCCAAGCTTAAGCAGTTTATTTATAAGTAAAGTTTTGGGTCTTGAAAGCACTAGTACAACCCAAGAGTCTTCTTTTGCCATCGCCTGTTGTGTTTCCTAGTATAACTGCTCTTACCAGTAGCTCCAAGACTGTCTCTGCCACAGGTGAGACAGGGTTTCAAGAGAAGCAGCTGCATGGTAGAGACTCACTTTGGGTTTGTTTCTCTTCCTGATGTCTTAGTGCCTCAGGTCCACCTAAGTTTTCTCCTTGAAAAAACTAACCTTAGCAAATGTTAGTTTTAAATTAGATTTAAATGTTGTATCCCTAGCACTAATTCCTTATGAATAACAGGAGGCCCAAAATAAAACATTAAATAGGTAACAACTTAATGGGTATGTCCATGTTGGTGCTGTGTGAGGATACCTAGCAGATTCTCAGACCCCGGTTCTGTATTAGGTTTTAACATATGATCTATTCACAAAAGGGAAGAAAGGGCTCAGCGGCCTACAAAGAGTTGGGGGCCATGCAATGAACTGATAACTCATATTTCTAGTCATATCATATAATCCGAATTAGGTTGAAAGGCCACATGAATTAAAAAAATTGGAAATGCAGTGTGGAGTCTTCTCAGAAAAAAAGAAATTGTACCTTTTCTGGGAATTTCCACTAAAACTAAAACAAAAACTCCTCTAAAATAAATGAGCAAGCAAGTATTTCAGCATATGTATTTGTAAATCTTAGGTCTTTTTTACTTAAGAGGACTATTTCTTGAAGTTTGTAGTAAAAAAAAAATCCAAATGAACTAGATACTTTTTCCATTGCTTTTCAGGTCCCATTGCAAAATAGAAATATGACATTTTAAAATAATAATGTAGAGAAGTACATCAAGATCATCCAAATATTTATTACAAAAAATCATATATATTACACAAAGACATTATTCGTGAAGGAAGAAGAGTAATGCTAACTTTCTATAATCAATGGCTCAATTAATTTATAAAGGAAGGAGTAGGAAGCAGCCATGAGCAGAAGGCAGTACTAATGTGAAGAGAGGCAGTGGTGTTTTTGAAGAAAACAAATATACATAGCGTCTGCAGAAGGTATGGTTTGGTCAGAGATCCCTCAGCTTGCATCATAGACCAAAACTTGTGTTCCCTCTTCTAACAGAACATAATTGTTACTGAGGAGTGGTTGTCTGCCCTAGAAATGTATTTTCTTGTTTCCAGATGTGATTGAAATAGTACCAGTGTCATCTAAGAAACAAACAAATCTGTTCCTTCCAAACCAGGAATCTACAACATAGGCATGCCTTCATGGTCCCATTGTCCTTCCATTATTTTATTGCAGAATTGAGACATGGGAGGGATAGCAAAGCAGAAGGGTCTCTCCATTCTAAAACACCCTCTCATATTCTTGTCAATTCAAGAGCTGCTCACCAGTCAGAGAAATCCCACCTTGATAACCATGTAGGAGAAAATAAGTTACAGCTGCTAACATTGTCTAATCTAACCCTGGAGAGGTTGAAAAGGAGTCATGGGGTCTGAAGTCTTGTAAAGCAGACGTTTGATTTTATTGTAGAAAGGGGAAGATGGTGTGATCTAATTTTAAGGACAAGAGAGACACTCTAAAGTTTTTGTTTATAAAGAATACTTTGCACGAAGAGTGATTTGTAGGACTAGAAAAACACGTGGGGAGGAGATTCTTTTATTGACATTGCAACACCAAACTGTGAGGCTAGAGTGAGATACTAAGATAAGAGGAGATTTTACTTAGTAAAATTTGAAAGATGAGGAATGGTCGAAGGTAAATATAATCAAAGCATGATATGTGCATATATGAAAATGTCACAATGAAAATTTATCTTGTAAAAGTAACACAGACTGATAAAGAAAAAAAATCGGTTCTTGGTGACTAAGTAAATTTTGAGAGGAAAAGATTGTCCCTACCTTAAGCAATTGACCATGCTCACATTCCAAAAGGACAAAGGACATTTGGGGTAGAGCTAGATTGACTCAATTTGTAATCTTGTAGGGTATCTAAGTGAAGACAACTTTATTTTTAAGACACTCTGGTCACTTTTTTCTTTTTATCTTCTTTGCCATGTGAGGAACCAGCACCTGACTCAGACACTGAGCCCAGCTCACAAACTGTTCAGCACTCTAAAATATTAGAGCAGGAGCAGTGTCCAGTACTGGAACATGGGACACATTCATCGTAAAGCTGGTGGATGGATCCTTTACTTCTTCCTGTAGAGGGAAGGTGTGAACAAGGAAGGGAGTGGGAAGCAGAAAAGCTGGTTTTTATGGAACTCAACCGGGAAGTGATCTACGATGACGACACTGTCAGTTTGAAGGCATAAAACGGAGTGAGACTGATCAGAAGTGACCAAGCCTTGCTCCTAAGGTACCTCCTCACTTAAGCTACACCTACTAACAATGAAAGAGGCCCACATAGCTCAGCGGTGATCAGTTTATTGTGCCCTCCACCTCTCCAGTTGCATAGGGGAAAAGAAGGAACAATCAGAATCACACTGTGTAATTCTATGTCATAACTAATCCCTGTGACTACATATCACGAGTGTGAAGAAAGTAGAACCTTACCACATGGTTTCTGCCCCAAGGGCTCAGTGCTGGTTCTTTTTTTTTTTTTTTTTTTTCCTTTCTGTCTCCAGGCAGAGCATTCCTTTTAGACACCATGTGAGGTAAGAGAACTCTGGTGGCTATAGGAGAGACAAGGGCTACATTTTTGTAGCGGGAGCCTACTGTGATTTTATCACACACACTTGAGATCTTAGCTGTTTTATATTTTTTTTTACTTTGCACATGTCATTTAGCATTCATGCAAAATGCAAACCAACAAAAGCAAACAAAATGAATTTAAGGCCTAAGGGGCTTATTTTACTTATTTACTTATAATCCTACTTATTAAAAAAGATGGCCGAATAGCTACCTGGAATATAATTATCATTAGGTTTAGAAGAAAGCAAAAAAGTCTAAGGAAGAACAAGATGTGTTTACAGATTTCCTCAGCATCTAATCATGATTTCAAAGCTGCCAGTGACTCTAAAAATGAGGCCACTTCAATAAAATATTAAATTAATACTATTTAATGCTCATACCAGTCAATCAGTAACTTACCCCTCTATTAAAGAGAGAAATTGTGTGCTTAAGATTATTTTTAAATATAAGATTCACATTCATAATCTAATATGATCTAAGCTAATTTTATATGGAATAATAAATATATGAGCTTTCTGTTTTTAACTCTAATTCCAAAATTTAGAGATTTTGCATTGAAGTAAAATTTTCTTTGAAGATATTTAAGATGTATTTGAATGTTGACAGTTTCCAGGGCTTCATCTTTGTCTCCCACATGCCTTCTCCTACGGTATCTGGGAATGTCAAGCAGGCTGTGTTCCGATGAGCTATACACCCACAGCCCGGGTGTTGTTTTTGTTTGTTTTCTTGTCTTTTTTAGTGAAAAGTGTTTAAAATATTATAAACTGGTGCTACTTTATTAAATGAAAGTCAGCCTATTTTGTATTTACTTCTAAAATTTCTAGAGTGGTACTAGAGACAGGCCAACTTGACTCCCTGGGTTTTAATCGATATAATGTCTGAAAGCCTGTTCCTCAGGTTTTATGGAGATTACTTAAGCACCTGTCTTCTTTAGGGCCTTGATAACATCAGAGCTCCAACAGATGTTCTCTCTGGACAGCCCTGAATAGTTTCCCTCACTCCTTCTACCTTGCCGTGGCCTTTGGCCATTTTAAGTTTGGTTCAAAAATTAGGTGTGTTTGACACAAAGGATCTGTTAAATATAAGCACCTAAAACATTCAATGTGAATATTTTCTCAATAACAATGTAAGCCCAAATGCTAAAGGTTACTGATAGAGCGTAATTGGGGGCTTTCTTACTTTGCCACAGTGCAGTGTGAACAGGGAGCCTCAATAGGCTAATGCTGAGAAACAAGGCAGGGGTGAAGACATGGAAACAAAATATGTCAGGATTACTTTAAAATATGCCTAATTTCCAAACAGATTGTTAGGTCTTTGGTAGTACACTTTTTCTACAGCAAGTTAGCTCTTAATGTGTTTGGTAGATTTCCCAGGCAGTATTTATGAGAAATCCCTTGCTCTAAATATTCATGCCAGGCAATGTAATTACGTGTGCTTTGGGTTACATTTTCTCCCAGTTTTAGTGCTGATGTACCCTTTACATAGAGTTGAAGATGTGACCACAGATGAAGGGATTGAGGCTTGTTTACTACTCCTGGGACCAATTCTCTTAAGCTGATAATATTTGCTTCCTACTTTGCTAGAATAAATTCATCCAGTTATTGTAACAAAGTCTTTTTTCTGTTCCACCAGCGAGCTCCCAAATAATGACACAGAGACTTTAATTAATAATGAAAGCTCAGGCTCTTATAACTAACTTCAATGAACCCATTTATATTAATTTTCATTTTATCATGTGGCATTACCTCTCTTCTGTCTTGCACCTCCTGTTTCCTCTTCCTATCTCCTGGCTTCTCTTGACCCTCGATTCCTCCTCCTCTTCCTTTCTCCCCCTGGAAATCCCACCTATGCCCCCTGCCTGGCTATTGGCCAATCAGCTTTATTATTACACCAATCACAGCAATGCATCTTCACACAGTGTACAAGTGTCCAGCAACAACTTATGGAGAGTAGCATCCAGTTATGTGATCCCAGCATGCAAGTGCCTCTATTAACTTGAATTTCCACATGCTTGTGTTGACAAAAACATACAGTCTTCACCTCAAAAGGAATAGAGGTGGTTTATTCTGTAGCCAGAAATGAGTGACCACAGCCCTATACACACATTCACTTTCTCCCAAAAAACATGTTCCACTATGGGTGTGCTTACAGAAGATTTTATTAGTTACAGAGCAAAGAAAGTAAAGAGTCAAGTGTTCACCAAGTACATTGGCAGAAGCCACTGGTCTGGGGGGTGACAGGGAATGGGGGAAGTTTCTACTGTAGGTTTCAGATGACCGTCTCAGATTTTGTATTGATGAAAGCTCGTGATCTGCTAAGAATAGTGTTTAAGGTTTTGAGAGTTATAGAATGTCAGGTCAGGCACAGGGGTGGGTAGTAGATAAATAACTGGAACTCAAAGTAGCCCAAGAGACTTTATCTTTGGTTTGCATCATTTCTTTTTGTTTTTCTTTTTAAAGTAACATTATCTTTTAATGTTAAAAATGTAATATTTTTATGCATTTTTTTGAAAATTTTGTACATGGGGTGTCATGTATTTTGGTCATATTCACTTCCCACTCCTCCTAGGTCGTCTCCCCCTTTGATTGAAGATAGATTCTTACATAATATTCCCTGATTATAGTTTCTCCTCCCGTTTCTCCTCCCGTTTCTCCTCATCTCCCCTTCTGTCCAGATCCTCTGTGTCAGCCCTGTGTTTTCTGCTTCAGTCTCTGGGAGTTCATATGAGCTTTGCTTAGTTGGTTCAGAGGGCCTTGTTTTCCTGGTGACCTCCAGCCCTCGGGATCTTACATTCTTCCCGCCCAGCATTTCAACTTCTCAGAACCTGGTGTTCTGTCTCATAGTATCGTTAACAGATTCAGCCCCTTTCTCCTTTTCCTCTGCTCCCTTCCCTCTTCTTCTTATCCCTCCACCCTTTCCTTTTGAGAATGCCAGTTTACACCCGTCTAAGAGATATATATTCTGCAACAAAATATACTTAGAATTCATATTCTATAATGACAGAGAGGGGGAATAATTTTGCCATGAGATAAATGTAGCTAGGTGCCTCAGCTCAACTACTTTAGCTTTTCTTGGGCTCAAGGAACAGACAAGGAAAGGCACAGTGAAGGTACTTCCAGCAGTGGAGGCATTGCATTCTGCATTGGACCATGGCAGCTAGACAGCACTGTTGCGTCTCTGCTAACTTATTACCAAACTGGTCAGTCTTTCAGAGTTGTTAACTTTAGATATACATATTCTTGTATAACCCCAGGCTCAAATCTTTTATGTTCAGAAGTCACCTATATGACCAAACACAATGCATGAGTTGACTTGGTATGATGAAACTATAAACTCTGGGAAGATGACTCTGTCTCAGTGACTTCCTTGGCCATCTCCTCTCTTAAGGGTAAATAACAGTTTCACCCAGTTTGATTTGATATATTACTTAATGTATTTCCTGACAGAGATTAAATACTCAATATAAGCATGTCATATATAATAGACTATGATTTGAAAATATTATTTGATTTACTGCTTCTTTAACTTTTTTACCCTTTTTTATTTCTCATTAGGATTATGTTTAGGAATATAATTTCCAAGATTATATGAGTGGTTGTATCCATGGGAAAAATATCAGCTACACAGACAACCTGGGAAGAGAATAGTAACCTGGGAAATATTAACAATGTTCTGACCATAATTAGAACCTCCTGTACCTAGGTAATTTATTTTTAACCACTGAGATATAACCAAGAATACAACCTGCACTCTTTATGCTTAAAATCTTTTAGAATTGTGAAATGTACATACATTTCCATCAGTTGTGAAACTGAATGATATGAAAAAGTATGTGTGGAATCTAATTGTTGTCCCCATGGTTAAAGTGTTTTACTTTAGGTGCTATCTCTGTGTTGTATTGTTGTTAATGTATTAAACTTACTGAATCTTAGTCACTGTAGAAGATAAAGATGAATGTCTTCCTCTCTGTTTGCTTTACTAATTTCTTTACTTATATTGTAATTTATTGTTAATGCAATCTAAAAAGCATTTGCTAGGAGATAAGTTAAATTTAAGCGAGCCAAGTTTTGATGGTGTTGTTTGTTTGTTTGTATTTGTTTTATGTAGTGTCTTAGAATTAGAATGGCCTCTAGCTGGGTGGTGGTGGCACACACCTTTAATCCCAGCACTGAGGAAGCAGAAGCAGGTGGATCTCTGTGAGTTTAAGGCCAGTCTGGTCTACAGAGCGAGTTTCAGGACAGGCTCCAAAGCTACACAGAGAAACCCTGTCTGGAAAAAACAACAATAACAACAACAAAAAAAACTAAAACAAAAAAAGAATTAGAATGACCGCAAGTTCCCCTGACCCTGAATTTCTCTAATCCTTCTGTCTTTGCTCCCCAGTGCTGGGATTGCAGGCCTGAACTTGTTTGCCAAACTCTGAGAATTGAACTCAAGGCCTAATACATACCATGTAATCATTCTACCTATTGAACTACATGCCGAATCCAGAGGCTTTCTTCCTAAAATGGAATCCATGAAATTTCCCAATTGTTTTTCCATGCTACCTATATATTTCTACATTACATGTAACTCCTAGTAGGTGTATTTACATTAAATCATAAAAGCAGTATTTACTTCCTGGTATTCGGAATCATACAAGTCTTAAATATATGCTCACTAGTGAGTCACTCAGATCAATGTATGTGTGAGATATTTTCATTTAACTCACTGACATAAAGATAAAAAGAACATTGGCATACGTGTACTGCGGAAGTTAAGATCGACTTTCACTAACCAAACACTGACTATGGCTTTTCTGTTTATCAAGAACTGTGCTATGCGTGGGTGGCTCAAAGTTGTTAGAGACTCTGTGAATGTCCTGTGCTGGCAACTCCAGGCTGGCCGAGACTTTCTGGTGACCAGGACCCAGGCTAGTGTCAAGGACCCACAACTTTTTAAATCTACTGCTCTACACTGATTTCACATGCACGCACACACACGGACACATTCTCATTTTCAACTCTTACTAACTTTCAAAAATTGTAGGAAAGTTTGTCTTTTTTGTTATTTTTTTACTCCAGTTATCTAAGCCATATTTAGAGGTAGGAAATTATATAAACACAGCTGAGTTTTAAATGTTCAAAACTGTCAAGCTTTTGACAATGATATACTTTATGAAAATCAGACAGCTAGGGCACTTGAATAAGCATATGAAACTCTATTGCTAAGCCAAGTTAAAAGCAAACAATCATTTTAATATACCTTTAATTCTCCTTAGAAGGTAAAAATCTTAATCATTATGACTGTGACTCTCATTGAAATTCAAGGTCCATTTGTTCACAGAGGGCCACTACTCACTCATTTTGATCACTTGAAACATTTCGTGATTTCTTGAAAATATTAAAAATGGTACTAATAATTTCTTTGACACCTTGTATTTTAAGGCTATGTCATCTTATAAATGTAAAAATAGGTCTAATCTTTCAGGCTGTTGATATATGGCCAGTGTTTCCCAAGCTTTTTGTAATAGCTTCCATAAATATAGGCATTTATATATTCTTTGCCATTTTTTTAACTTTGTGTTTATTGATGATTTTTTTTAATTTTGTGCAATATTGATTCTTCGTATCAATTGCATAGAGGAGATTTCTGGCGTTTTTTTCTTTGTTCATGCTACTTAAAGTAATTCTTCATTGGCTTAATGTGACAACACAAGTGTAATCTCCATATATAAGTATGAATTGTGTAACTTATTTCATATTTAATCTTAGTCCTCAGGTCCTATTTGTCAATGCAACACTTCTGTATTTTAATTATTCAACTTTATGACAGTTGCTCCATAGTTCTATTTTACTTTTAGTTTTAGGAATTTATTTTTATTTTTGACTATGCATATGTGTGTATGTCTGTGGCAGATATGTTTGTGTGGGTGTAGTTGCTTGTAGAAGCCAAAAGAGGGCGCCAGATTCCATGTGACTCAAGTTACAGGTGGTTGTGAGTTGCCTGAGATGGGGTGCTGGGAAATGAACTTGGGTCTTCTTCAAGTGCATACTGTGCTCTACATCCCTAAGCCTTCTCTCTACCCACTCACTCTTCTTTTAACAGTTATGCCTTTCCCATGCATTCATCAAGATAAGTATTATAATTAGAATATAAAGTTCAAAATACTTTAAATACTTCTGCATATATCCACACTTTTGTAAATCTTTACACCTATGGATTAGTGCATATCTCAACTCTCATCAGAGAAGCTTCATTTTGGAGTAGATGATACTTAACACAGAGATTCATAACTGTTCAAAGTGAAGAAAATAAGAGACTGGATTGTTCAATCATTTTGGGACATCTGTATCATAGCCTCTTTTCCTAAGCCTCAAGGACCATCAGAGAAGATAGAGCAGAAAGACTATAAAGGCCAGAAATAATGGAGAACAAATGTGAAACTGTTTTCTGGATATGACAGGACCATTGCACACATGAACCCATGGTGGCTTTGACTGTATGTATACACAAGGCCTGCACAAGATCAAGACAGACAAAATTCTAGCATGGATGAGGGACAGAATCACATAGTCACACATCTAACTGAGGAACTGTGGGTGGTTGATGGCTATTGGAGAAGCAAGAGTTTTTCTTTTCTTTTTTTCCCCCATTTTTAAAATTTAAATTAGAAACAAGATTGTTTTACATGTCAATCCCTCTCCCTTCCTTCCTCCCCTGCCCCCCACTAACATCTTACCTACCCCATACCATTTCTGCTCCCCAGGGAGAGTGAGGCCTTCCATGGGGGCCTCTTAAGAGTCTGTCATATGCTTTGGGATAGGGACTAGGCCCTTCCCCCGTGTGTCTAGGCTGAGGGAGTATCCCTCTATGTGAAATGGACTCCCAAAGTCTATTCCTATGCAAGGGATAAGTACTGATCTACTACAAGAGGCCCCATAGATTTCCGAGGCCTCCTCACTGACACCCTCATTCATGGGGTCTGGATCAGTCCCATGCTGGTTTCCCAGTGAACAGTCTGGGGGCCAAGAGCTCCCCCTTGTTCAGGTCAGCTGTTTCTGTGGGTTTCACCAGCCTGGTCTTGATCACTTTGCTCATCACTCCTCCTTCTCTGCAACTGAGTTCGAGTTCAGCTCAGTATTTAGCTGTGGGTATCTGCTTCTACTTCCATCAGCTGCTGGATGAAGGCTATAGGATGGCATATAAATTACTCATCAATCTCATTATTAGGGGAGGGCATTTAAGGTAACCTCTCCATTGTTTAGTAGATGGTTAGTTGGTGCCATCCTTGTAGAACTCTGGACATTTCCCTAGTGCCTGATTTCTCTTTAAACCTATACTGGATCCCTCTCTGATGGTACCTTATTTTGCTCTCCTCTATTCTTCCCCCTATACAACCTTCCTTCTCCCTTATGTCCTCTTCACTCCTCCTCTTCTCCCCTTCTCATTCTCCTAGCTCCCTCTCCCCTCCCCCATGCTCCCAATTTGCTCAGGAGATCTTGTCCTTTTCCCCTTCTCCAAGGGACTATGTATGTCTCTCTTAGAGTCCTCCTTGTTGCCTAACTTCTCTAGTGGTGTGGATTGTAGACTGGTAATCCTTTGCTCTATGTGTCAAATCCATATATGAGTGAGTACATACCATGTTTGTCTTTTTGTGACTGGGTTATCTTGCTCAGAATGGTTTCTACTAGTTCCATCTGCCTGAGAATTTCAAGATTCCATTGTTTTCCATTTTTTTTTCTGCTGAGTGGTACTCCATTGTGTAAAGGTACCACATTTTCTGTACCCATTCTTCAGTTGAGAGACATCTAGGTTTCTTCCAGGTTCTGGATATTACAAATAATGCTGCTATGAACATAGTTGTACAGATGTCCTTAATTGTATGAATGTGCTTCTTTTGGGTATAGCCTAAGAGTGGAATTGCTGTATCTTGGAATTGCTGGATCTTGACTGATTCCCATTTTCTTGAGGAATCTCCATACTGATTTCCAGTTGATTTTCTACATGGATGCACTGTTTGGTTGTTTGCTTATGTTCCACTGGATGGCTCTACACCCATGTGCGTAGCACTAAGAGGACTCAGTGGATTGAACAAAATAATACATGAAGTAGGGAGGAGAAAGTGATGGGGGGTATGGCTGATGCTTGAGGCATTAGAGTGGGGCATGGCTTTGATCAAAACACATATTCATCAATAAAATTCTCAAGCAGCAAGTTTTAAGAGAAGACTTGATGCCTATCTTTAGCAAATATCATATCTCAAGTAAATCTAGTGGTTTCTAATGAAACAATATGGAGCTTAAGACTTGAGTTTTCTTTTCAAACTTTATTTCGTTTGAATCCATTATATTGTGTAGAAACTTGGTAAAGCAGAAGGGAAATGCTGATAAGACATTCTTTGTCTTCCTTTGTCTTCGTCTTCATATGCATGGAAGGAGATTGTCTCTGCATCTCGTCTTTGCATCATCCATACTTCTTAGCTGTTTGCTAAGCCTGGTCCTGAAGGCCTCAATCCTATGCTCTGAAAACTCCTGTTCACATGTTAGGTTGTGCCAGTTACTCAGTGAAGAGAGGAACAATCCTGCGTTTCCATAAACTGGGTTCATTTAGAGCCCCACCCCTCCAAAGAGTCATTATAATCCAGGAAAATCATGTCTAGTTAACGGGGTGGATTTAAGCTTGGAGTCTTCAGAAATGGTCTGTCTCCATTCTCTATCTTCTCTCTTTATATTTTACTTTCACAATTTATGTTCACATTTTCCTTTCAGCACAATTATTCCCAATACATCAGACTTAGCTTGAGCTGATAGATCAAAAATATGGAAGGAGAAAATCAGAATAGCTTACATTATTACTTTAATTTTTCAGGAAATTTACTGTTTCCTCTTGGGCTTTGTATGAATTCCTAATTTCTTCTTTCCTACCTTTCTTCTGATCACCTTTCAGGAGAGGTTCAAGAAGGGCTCAGCCCTGCATTACTCCATGCCCTCCCCTTCCATTAACCTCCATCCTCAAATCTGTTCGTTGTTTTATGGGTCAGTTATCCAGAGTGCTTTGTTTCTTAATTCAATATAAATATGCCACTTAATACAATATATACTTACAGATACTATGTATGGAAACTAACATTTAGTTTAAAAACTCATGGTGTTTGACATGGAGTGTGACATAACTGGTTTGACATTTTTCCATGTGTCCATAACTGATTAATTTGAGACAGTAGAATTTGAGTAACATAAGTGGGATTGAGGACCTTGATACAACTAGTGACACAGACCTTCACTTCACAGAGGGTCCTCACTTTCTAAGCACTGTGTAGAATGCTGCTGGTTCATCTGCCATTCAGCAAATCCTCCATACTTTTTTCTTACCAAGCTAAATGCATACAACACAAAATGAAGCACTATATCACATAGGTTTCCCTCGACCTCTCTTGGTTATTTTCTAAGCAAAAATGTCATTAGTTCATTATTGGTACTGACTTTCTCTTGCAGATGTTTAGAACATCTCAAGCAACAGGTATCCTAGTTATTCCAGGCCACCGAATCATCTCTATTAATTAGACAGCTTTATGAAGTGAGCTGTGTGTTTGAGAGAGCCTGAGACTTCCTGTGGCCAGTTCTAGGCTCCCAGCTCCCAGATCTCAGTGACCTCTCAACTCTCATCTTTTGGAGTTAGCTCTCACTGTTTGTTATTCTATACTAAGAACTATAACTTTAGTGTTGTAAAGCAAGGGTCATAAATTCCATCAATCACACACATATGCACCAAGTTAATGGCATTGTGATAAGTGTGTGAGTAGTTCCAACCTTTCCACTTGGGAAGGAGATAAGTAAGGACTGTTCCTACCCCACTAAGAATGACAAAATGTTCAGCAGGAGCATGCTAGCACTCTGCCATTCTTGGTGACAATCACATTCCAAGCATCAGCATTCCTGCTTTCCACCCGGATGGAGATGTAACTTGACTTCTTCCCAAGAAGAGAATGTCCAGTACAAGCTCAGACTGAAGGATAAGAATGTCCCCTAAAAGAAGCGCACAGTGAGGGCCTCTAAGTTGACAATTAAACCATTTCGTTCTTTTTAAAAATGATTCATTCACTTATTTATTATTTATTTATTTTCATGTGCATTGGTGTTTTGCCTACATGTATGTCTGTGTGAGTGTGCCAGTTCCCCTAGAACCAGAGTTATAGACACTTGTGAGCTGCCATGTGGGTGCTGGGAATTGAACCCTGGTCCCCTGGAAGGGCAATCAGTATTCTTAACCTCTCAGCCATCTCTCCAGGCCAACTCTTTCATTCTTAAGAGGTTACAGACTTCTAATTACCATAAAATGCTGCCTTTGCCTTTCTATCATTGCTTGCCCTCTTTAGAAGATGAAGAAGTAGAAGCTGGTTTGTTCATAGGCTTCATTGTGTTTCATGAATTCCTCTAAGTACAGAGTTATTTTGGTTATTTACTTAACCTTCAGGAAAGTCCTAAGAAGAATTTATAGCTATTGCGTCAGTTTTATAGATCAGTGCTCTGAGGCAACCAAGTGACTCAGAACAGATCTCACATTTCCTTTCTGGTGACATAGATTATTACTGATTTTTAAGAAATCTTTTATTCTTCACTCATACAATACATCCTGATCCAGGTTCCCCTCCCTCCTCTCCTCCCATTCTCAAGCCCATCTGTTCCTGATTCTTCAGAGAACATGGACTCTATACTCTCGTAGTCATCCTTTCCCGGATGGCCTCAGCTTTGGTGCAATACTAAAGTTTGAATTTATTACTGCAGTGTTTGTCACCTACAGGAAACAGGAGCACTGGAACACACTGTACCATAGCCACCCCTTTGTCACAGACATTTTTGTCAGTTCCCCTCAGCAAACCTTTGATTTCCAAATGATCACTGGAACTTTTTACTTAAGTAAAAAGCCTTCCTTTTCTTTTACAAAGACTGTTTGTTGATATACCTTCTATTAAAATGCCAAAGATTATTTTTACACAACTTCATTAAACATTTGCTTAATTCTTTACCACTGCCCCCCCCAAAAAAAGCAGAACTGAAATTAACTACATGTAAGACAAAGTGTTCTATGTCCAATGGAGGCAGCTTGAAACAAAAAACAAAAACAAAACACAGTTCTGTGTCACAGCCTTCTCAGATTCAGCTCAGGCTGGCAAAGGTGGGGGAGAGTAGAAGTTAAGCAGGGGATACACACACACAATAGAACATGGTGGTTTCTATGGTAAGCTTATCATTGTATTTTACTGACAAGATGAGAATGGAAAAGGAAATGTACATAGAATGGACATGAGAATAGCTCGGAGAGAGAGAAACAAAGCAGGGTGTTTGGACCTGTAGCAAAATGTGAAGGCACTAAGGAGTCTAGAAAATCATTCATAAATGTAGGAAAACTAGGGGCCCTGGGAATGTTTGAATTTGAGTAAAGTGAGTTAAGCTGTGTGAATTCAAAATCTAGATGTTGCCGTTTGGGTTTTGAAATTAAATTTGACAGTTTAATACTAGGATTTTGAGTTTCCCACTTGGCGGTTTCACTGTGCCCTCCATTTTGAGACAATAGATCTGCAAATTCTGCTTTTGCTTTTGCAATTATGTAGAAAGGTATGAAGCAGAGGAATTAATATCTGCATCACACAAGTGATTCTCTCTCTCTCTCTCTCTCTCTCTCTCTCTCTCTCTCTCTCTCTCTCTCTCTGTGTGTGTGTGTGTGTGTGTGGTGTGTGTGTATGTGTTACATGGAGGCCCAATGTTTGTGAGACAGGGTCTTTCATCGAACCTGAGCTCATTGATTAGGCTAGATTTGCTGGCAAGCTAGCCTGAATTCCTCCTGCCTGCTTTTTTTTTTTTTTTTCCCACACAGACATAACAGGTATGTGCTATGGCACCTGGCTTTTTTTGTGGGTGTCAATAATATAACTTAGGTTTATATGCTTTATATGCTTTCATAGCAAACACATTTCTAACTGAGCCATCTTCCCAGCAACTGAGCAGTGATTTAAGATACTTCTCAGCCCCAGCAGCCACCCCATTTGCTGTTTAGGTGACTGAAGCACTCTACAGAGAGATTTGCATGTTGGCATTTGTCTTAGGGTTTCTATTGCTGTGAAGAGACACCAAGACCATAGCAACTTTCAGAAAGGAAAACATTTAATAGGGTGGCTTACTCTTCAGAGGTTTAGTCCATTATTATGGTGGGACAAGGAGTGCAGACAGACATGGTGCTGGAGAAGTAGCTGAGATTCCTACATCTTTTGTTTTTAAGATTTTTAAAGTTTATTATGTATGTAGTGTTCGTTCTGCCTTCATGTATGCCTGTGCTCCAGAAGAGGGTACCAGATCTCATTACAGATGGTTGTGACCAACCATGTGGTTGCTGGGAATTGAACTCAGAACCTCTGCAAGAGCAGTCAGTGCTCTTAACCTCTGGGCCATCTCTTTAGCTCCAGAGTCCTACATCTGGCAGGCAACAAGAAGTAAACTGAGACACCAGGCATGGTTTGAACATATATGAGACCTCAAAGCTTGCTTCCATAGTGACACACTTCCTCTACAAGGCCATACCTACTCCAACAAAGTCAAATCCCCAGTAGTGCCACTCCCTATGAGCTTATGGGAGTCAATTACATTCAAACTACCACAGCATTCTTTGGAGGCTGAAACCAATCACAGAATAGTGAGTGACTTGCTTATGGAAGGGGTTTGTGTATTAGTAAATTCACATTGTGGGTCCTATTTTATAGAACAAAGGGTAGAATTATAAAATGCATATCACTTTCTCAACAGAGATGCATTTTACTTTCCCAATAGAAGCGTTTATTTGCATAATATACCAACCCAATTATTTCCTACGTGTTTATCTGTCATGCTTTGTTTTTGGTATTCACTCTGTAAGATATATTTTAATTGTATTACAAAGTAATGACATGTTTTGAACATTTGATTCTTGTATCATCTCATTATCTATAATGGTTGTGAAGGTTCTTGACAAGGAGTGAACCTTATATTTGATAGAATAAATGTTTATTTTTTGAAAGAAATCATATATTTCTAAGTACTTCAGTCTTAAGGTTTTGCTAGGTACATTGCAGCTCACATTTAAAAAATAAATCTGGCTATAAAAATATTATATACTTCAGGTACAGAAGGCATGGAAAATACTTAATCATCTTAACCAAATATTTTTCTATTTACTGACTATTCTGAGGTCTGCTAACTGTAGGAAAAAATTCAGTCATGACCTGGCAGTCAGTCTGCCGGGCATAATGCACTTCTAAATAAGAAGCATGGCACAGCCACAGCTGAGCATCCCCTAAGTCAGAACCCTGAGTTCTAAGCAGCACGTGTACCTGTTTGCTGGCCTGCTAAAAGTCAGCATTCTAGTCTCCTTTTGCTAGCTTCTTCTGCATAGCGACCCCTGGTGGTATGAGCACTCACTGTCCAATCGGAGGTAATGTGCTAAGCAATTATAGTAGATGGGCTTCCACTATCTAAGTGGTTGTCATGTGCAATAAAGCAGACGTTGAGTTCCCTGACATGACTGTAGAATAGCTTAACTCCGCACCCTCTACGGCATTGTGTTCTTGTGGGGGGCACGCCCCAATAGCTATGGCAGTTAACATTTCTGTAATATGTTTAACATTCGACACCTTTACTCTTTTCAAAAATCTATTTGGAGCATAAGGCCCTCAAAATATTTTTAAATTCTTAATAACTAATCTTGATGATTTAATTAAAATGTTACACACCAAAAGTTCTGAATCAAAGCAAATTAATTCCTTACCTGTAATGTCAAATTTGAATGCATGCAAGAGAGGAGACATGGAAGAAGACACTGTGTGGCAATGTGTAACAATCTGTGGAAGTCACAGAAAATCAGAATTTCTAGCCTAATCCAGATGTTTCTCTGAAAGTAGAGAATCAAATATAGTGTTAGTGTAGCTACAAAAGAATATTTGAGGGACATGTCCTCAGATCTCCCCTGTGTGTCTCTGGTTTGCAAAGATATGGCAGTCAGGACAGCAAGAGCTGTCCAGGGACTCTGCAAGTGGCAGAAGAGGGACATGGATAATGAGATGTCCCTGAAGTCCAGCGCTGTACTAAGAAAATACCTGCCTCGAAAGTTTACAAACATTAACAGATGAGCCTGAGGTCTGTGAAGTTGCAACATTCCTCTAGCATGGAGACTTCCTCTTCTCACTTTCCAGTATTATGTATTTCTTGTCTACTTTCATGGACTTTTTGATAGGACAGTTGACCTTTCCCTTTTTGTACGTATACTTTCACTTTTCTGGGACTTGGGAGATTTTGGATTCACTTATCAATGGAGTTTAGGAGAACTTTGATTGGGAGATGTCTATGTGATTTGTTTTTCCATTGCAGGACATGTGATGGTCTGAGTCCAATCCACTGATATTTTCCTTAATGCTCATTGAAAAAGTCTTGTATTTGTTTTTGCTTTACTAGAGAATTTGAAAGAAATAGGAATATTGTGTCAGGATCAAAGTGCAAGCAATGCTGTCAACCTCTTTAAAAAATGAACAGGTAGAAACCCTGCCTCGAAACCCCCCACCCCCCCCCAAAAATGAACAGGTAGAAAAAGAATTGAGGGTTTTAAAAGAGAGTTCATAGTCACAACTGCCTGATGACAGCCATCACAAGAGTGCTCAAATCACTGACTTGAAGAGAGGCCACCTCAGCTTTATATAAAATCTTAGATGAGGAAATCTGCAGCCAACTGTCTGTTTAACCTTGAGCTTATTCTATGTTTCCTAACTTTTGTGTCCAGGATATTGTTTTAAAATATCAGATGTTATCTTCTTCCTCTTTGTGTTCAGGATCTTCCCCAGCTGGGACTTCTTTAGAGACACCATGGTTTCCTCAGACTCTCTTCTCCCCTTTGTGATGCTCTTCCCAAATACATGAGACTGCATATACTTGTCCTGTATTGTTTGGTGAAGCAGTTGCTTTATGTACTCTTCATCTAGATTGTTGCTCTTTTTGTGCACTTGTGTCTTGGCAGAGGAGCAGTCCTGTGCCTTTGTTTCTGGAGCTCCTGTGGTAGCCCTGGAACACCATCATTAGTCCCAGCATTTTATCTTGTCTCCTGGGGCTTCTTCCCTTCTCTTCTTGCCAAGCTTACATGGAAATAAGCTTCTAATTCCTGGTGAAGACCTCATGGCAGAGGAAATTGCAAGAGCCAATAATTCCAGACAGGCCACAAGGTGAGACAGGAAGGCAGCTATCCAAGATAAATTATTATTTTTGGCATTTGTTCATCATTGTCCCTGCTGGATTCCACGTAGACATTTCTTTCAACCTGGGTCATATATATGCTTCCCTTCTATTTTTGCTCTCTTTAGTACATTTGCTTCTTTTTATCTCCCCAATGGTCTCCTACTCCTTTTAGTGTCTCTTCTGCATTTCTGTCAAATTCTCTGTCAAGTCTCTCTCTCTCTCTCTCTCTCTCTCTCTCTCTTCTCTCTCTCTCTCTCTCTCTCTCTCTGTGTGTGTGTGTGTGTGTGTGTGTGTGTGTGTGTAACTTATAAATAAGAGAAAACATGTCTGTAAACCACAGATATTTTCAACATGGAAAGACATTCCTAAAGGTGCAATAGTTGCACTTACATCTTGGCAGGAACCAAGGAATTGTACTTAAGGTTTGCTTACCAGGAGGCAAATCAGACCTGGCACTGTAAACCTAACCAATAACATGTTGGCTAATAAGGTCATGGAACTTAGAAGACAACCCATTACTGACACTTTCCTTCCTTAACCATTGAGATTTCTAAGTGCATTAAAGTCGTTATCCCTAGAGATAAGTGTACATCTTACCCCTCATCAAAGAGGCTTCTTATAGTAGGAGAACATTACAGAAAGCCCAACTAGTCAAATATAGAAAAAACTGACCATGGGGTGACCAGCTCTAACTGATTTATCTACAACTCAACTTCTATTACCTAAGGCTTAGGGAACATTGCAAAAAAGAGAGCAGCAATGTGTAAGAGCCAGAGGATGGGAAGTCTGCTGTGAAATCGAGTCTTTGACATATGATAGGGAAGCTGCACCCATGAAATCTCAACAATACGGCTTCCTGAGCAAGACCTGAAGAGTGACAACACCAACTGGCATGCTAATGTGGATGTGGGAAATATGGGTTCCACTCCATGACAACGAGCTACAAACAATTTACAACTGCGGAGAGAGGGAAAATTTGTCTTCCACATGATGGAGCCCCCTAAGTGGTTCTCCATTACCTTACTAAGGGCTCAACCATAAAGACATATACACATAAGCAACACTAAAAGGACTCAGAAGGCTGTACAGATGTATGTATGTATGTATATGTATATACAAACATATGAATATATATATTATATATATATGAAAAAGAGACTATAATATTGAGAGGGATATGGAAAGGCTTAGGAGAGATTGGTGGGAGGAGAGAGAGGGAGAGGATTCTGTAGTTCTTTTTAATTAAATTCTGATAAAATTTGGAAAATTGTGCTGGAAAAAGAGCTCAGCATTGAGTATGTACTATTTTTTGCAGAGAACTGGAGTTTGATTTTCAGCACCCACTTTTGGTAGTTCACAACAGCCTGCAAATTCAGCTCTAGGTGATTCATATCTTTGGTTACTTCAAGTACTTGCAAGAATATGTACATACCCACAGACAGAGAGACAAACAGTCACACACACACACACACACACACACACACACACACACACACACCTTAAAAATAAAGCTAATCTTAGAAAAAATAATTGAAAGAATAATATATAGACTTTACTCATTGTTACTTATTAGACCATTTCTTAGAAATACAGCACAAACTATAAATTCAAAACAGATATTTAAATTTTCTTTGAATTTTGTTCCTAAATTATCAGTCATATGTATACTTATAGTAAGTTTGCTTTCATGAGTTTCATTTTTTCATTTTTACATCCTCCTAGTCTCCTTTAATGAATATAAAAATGTCTCAAAATTTTCACTGAACAGCAGAACATTGTTTTTAATGTTTTATTCTCTTTCTTTCCCCAATTTTTTATTTGTTTCTTCTTTGGAACAACAAACTAAGAGATGGCGATCTAGTTGAACATGATCTTGGATCTCTGTTCTCTCTCTCTCATATGTGTGTGTGTGTGTGTGTGTGTATGTATATGTATGTGTGGATACATGTGCATATGTGTGTATCTATGTGTATATGTATATATGTATGTGTATTAGTCAGTATACTCTAGAGGAACAGGACTGATAGAATGAACTAGCACATATATATGTTATATATCATATATAATATAAATGATATATTATATATATGCAGAAAAAGGATTTATTAAAGTGGCTTTTAGGCTGTAGTCCAAGTAGTCCAAGAATGACTGTCTCCTGATGGCTAGGCCAAGGATCTGGTAGTTTGTTTAGTCCTTGGGATACTAGGGGTCTCAGCAGTCAGAGTTTGGTGCTAAAGTCCCAGGCAAGTCCTAGAGAGCTGCCTGATTTCAGTATATGGTGGAATCCTGAAGAAGTAGGTTCTAATACCATAAAGGGGAGCCTCAGGAGCAGGATAATTGGATTTCTCAGGCAGAGCAAGGGAAAGCAGAGGGTGTGGCCCAGATTTAGGGTTGTCTTCTGATCTCAAATGATCCAGGTTTAGGGTAGGTCTTATACTTCAAGTAATCCAAAGAAGAAAAGTTCCTCTAGGTGTGCCCAGATGCTTAGATTTTAATTAATTCCAGATATAGTCAAGTTGACAACAAAGATTAGCCACCAAAGTGTGTTCTAAGTGTATGTGTGTTTGTGCAAATGTATATGCATATATATGTATATGTGGGTGCACGTGTCTATACAGGTGTATATGTGTATATATGTATATATATACATATATATATATATATATATATAATATATATATATATATATCATAATAGTATGTGGTTTACTCACATGTAAGACGAGAAGGCTGGTGGTTGTGGCACACACCTTTAATTACAGTACTCAGCAGTCAGAGGCAGATGGATCTCCGTGAGGCCAGCCTGGTCTACAGCTAGGTCTGTTACACAGAGAAACAGTGTCAAAAAAAACAAACCAAAACCTAAAATCAAAAAACAACAAAAAAGAAGACTATTGATGTCTTTCCTATAATGTGTGTTTATTTTTCTGTTAGCTGGAGCAAAGCTGAAGAAGCAATTATGTTTAGAGTAGTCTGAGACCTGGAAAATAGAGGTATTTGGCTGTTGTCCTTTTAATCACAGCATACACATTTTATGTGGCTTGCAGATGAATGTGGATCTGTGTTTCTGTTATTTTAAACAGGAAATTTGACCTTTTCATGCTATTTGCTCACTTCATTTCTCACTGTATGTCATGTGTACAAAGACTACAGCTAGCTTTCTTAGTTAACTTTGACAAGATGCAGTCTGAAAATGCATTAGCCAAACAAAATACACATTTGTTCTTTGCCAGAAGGCCAAGAAACAATTGCTATGTCTTTGTTGTGAGGCAAAGTGTTTACATTCTCAAGAGTTCTACTATGAGTATTCTGAGAGATTGTGGGGGCCATTAGCTCTCTCCTGGCATCGTGATTTATGCCAAGAACTACCAAGATGTGTCTTCTTATCTGTGATCTTGTGTCTATTTCTTCTTCTAAGTCTGGTGGCCAAGACCCTCCCTAGGTAGAATGGGCTAGCTTTATTCTTTGGCCTCATTTTGCCAACTCAAGTCCAGAAATAGAAATCCATGAATTTTTATCCCCCCCAAAACAAACAAACAAAAACAAAGACAAAACAACAAACAAACAAAACCTCTAAACTACATAAACTTATTTCCTGAAATTAGATCTGAGATCTTACTATTTCTGTGAGATCTTTATAGCTGCACTGTTGCAAGATCTGGCATATGCTTGCTCAAGTGTAATTTCCATATTTAAAGACTTTGTAGTGGACCTGTGTATTATCTGTCATTCTGTTAAGTATATAGCTGAAGAAAAGGAGTATCTCTTTTAGGTGGTTTACTTCCACCATAAGGCATTTAGAACCCCCCCCCCACTTTGCTACTTTCTCCTTCCACCCCTCTCTCCCTTTTTCTATGTATTTTTTTATGGTTTTGCAAGCAAATCATGTTTCTGAATATTTATACAAGTCAGCTTGCTTTAGTCTCTTATGTGTTGTAGATTCTTTCCAGCCTTTATATTTGTGTATATGTTTCTTTTTCTGTCTAGAGAGTTTTTGTCTGTGTAGCTCTGGCTGTGCTGGAACTCACTCTGTAGACCAGGCTAGCCTTCATTCGGAGATCTGCCTGTTCTGCCTGCCAAAGTGGTCGCATTAAAAGTGTGCATCACAACTATCTATATGACTTATCTATTTACAACCTAACATAAACTAGAATGAAGTTGATTTATTTCTTGTTAATTCTTGATTTTTAAATTTTCTCTATATAAGGGAGGCTTCTTCCTGCTCATCTTCAGTATCACGTGTGACTGAAACCCTCTGAGTTCCGATGAGGTCGCACTCAGGACTTGGAATCTGCAGAAGTGCTCTGAAATACGGGAAGGATTCTAAGTCATAAGACGACGTCATTACTAGTATTGCTAATTTGCAATTACTTGCAGCATCTGAAATGAAAGTCAAAGGAAATAAACTATGGTTCTTCACACAGAGTGTCATGAATCCAGTAAGAATCTATATTTACTGAAGCTTTTTTTTAAAGATTTATTTATTATGTATACAGTGTTCTGCCTGCATGTATGCCTTTATGCCAGAAGAGAGCACCAGATCTCATTATAGATGGTTGTGAGCCATCATGTGGTTGCTGGGAATTGAACTCAGGACCTGTGGAAGAGCAGCCAGTGCTCTTAACCTCTGAGCCATCTCTCCAGCCACATTACTGAAGCTTTAAAATGGTAACCATGGAGTTTGGACTCAAACTAAATTTTTCTCAACATTGCATAAATAGCTGCTATTTCCTGTCATAGAATTTTTAGATAGACTTTTTATTGTAAAAGTATACAGTGACTAGCCGGGCATCGGTGGCGCACGCCTTTAATCCCAGCACTCGGGAGGCAGAGGCAGGTGGATCTCTGTGAGTTCGAGGCCAGCCTGGTCTCCAGAGTGAGTGCCAGGATAGGCTCCAAAGCTACACAGAGAAACTCTGTCTTAAAAAACCAAAAAAAAAAAAAAAAGTAACAGTGACTAAGAAAACAGGTGCACAAATTGAAATTTAACTGGTCTGCAAAGAGGCCTCAGCCTCGGCCTTGGCCATGGCATTTAACTATGCAATTAAATACACACTGGGTTGAAAATAGCCTGTCCAAGATAGAGTGATTTCTCTGTTTTAGTTCCTGTTTTCCTTCTGATGTCACAGCCAGTTCTGCATGGTGTATGCATTGTGGTTTTTTGCTCATAGTAGTTCATGATCTTAAAAGCTTATTTTAACATCATTCACTAGTAGACTCCCTTGTGATGGCTTGAGGGTTGAATTACAAGGGAGAAGAGATCTGACCTGATGCAGGATGCCTTGTCTTGAACAATGGCCATTCTTCACAGGCTCTCTTGAAAATTCTCAGAAACTTTAGATTTTTGTTTGAAGTTGTTTAAGTCTTAGTGACAATCAGAATTCAGATTTTGGGATCTATTTCTAGTTTTATGCTTGAATCATGTATATATATATATATATATAATATATATAGTATATACGTAAACTGGGTATTTCATTACCGATACTTCATTCTCAAAATACTTTGTGTATTTTAGGCTGTGTTTAAACACCTTGAATGGTAGCTATAGAAAATGCAGAGGAAGAGTGAAAAGAATATATTATATATATATATATATATATATATATATATATATATAGAGAGAGAGAGAGAGAGAGAGTCTTGATGCAGTGTTCAGGCTGTCTTGGTATTTAGTCACCATGTGCAAGAGTCTGGCATTGAACTTTCTGCTGTTTTCCTGCCTTGCCCTCTCTAGTCCCCGGATCACAGGAATGAATCATTACACACAGCTCCTAAGCTTGATCTTTATGGTTGTTCTCACTTCACTTGTTGGTCGAGTGCTTGTCAGTGTTCAAGGAAAACTGACAAAGTTGACTGAAATTATATTAATGTCTATTTCCCGAAAGCAGAAAGTACAAAATCTTTGTGGTGTGCATCATGCAGCTAGAAAGAGTCTGCTTCTCTGTTGATAAGGAAATGAACATCAAAGTTCCCCGTCTTGCTGATGAACCCTGCATGCTTGCACAGATTACAGAAAGCACAAAGTGAATCACTAATAGAAATGAGCTTTTTCCCAGAGTCCTCTTGCCTAGCTACAGTGTATCCATGATAATGTGAAGTGTTGCTGCCATCTGCAGCATGGAAGAATTATTAGGAATATATTACCTTTACCAGTCTTGCATTGTTGAATTTTAAACGCGTGCTATAGTTTTAAAAGCAAGAACTGCTTAAATTCTTTTCACTCTTCCTCTGCATTTTCTATAGCTACCATTCAAGGTGTTTAAACACAGCCTAAAATACACAAAGTATTTGAGAATGAAGTATCGGTAGTGAAATACCCAGTTTACATTTCCTGATCGTTTAGTTATGCTAAACTTATTTTGAAAGGAAATAAAATAGCAAACAAAAGGAGGATTCAAAACTGAGAAATTGTTCTTCAAGTTTACTGCTATTGGCTAAGTATAAATATTAATCTTTTCTAAAGTTTTTAACAAAGAGAACTTTTCCCGTGTGGCTGCTTCCTCCAGTTTTGGAGGAGTTACTCCAAAGCTGACCACTAAGTTGACACTGAAAGCACACTATTGTCACAGGGAAGTGTAAGTTCATTGTTCAGTTGCTTTTCCAGATAAAAATGACAGGTAGATTGAAGAGACTACTGCTTATTTAATTCTCAAGAAAATGAAGACCCTCTTGTCCTGCATGTCCAGATTCTCAGTCTATGTGTTTAAAGGTCCCCCCTCCTCCATGTTCTGCCCACTTATATTCTCATCAGGTCTGTGAAATCTGACAGGTTGCTTAACATCCACTGCTCAGACTGATTTGTTCAGTGAAACCTGTGAACTTATAGTATTATTTTTAAACTGAAATTGGATGAGAAATGTATAAAATGTCTAGTCTTGAATTCTAAAATATTCATTAATGTTAGCTTTTATAAATTGATGAAACATTTTCATTATGTTTTAGTGTTGTTTCAGGCAAGGTACCAAATTTTAAAGTTTTAAATCTCCTATAATTCCAGTGTAGATGACCTTTTAAAAGTAGATATTTATAAATAGAAGCTTCCTGTGGTGATCTATTGTTTATGTTCTAATAAAGCTTGCCTGGATATCAGAATGCAAAGCTAGCCACAGCCATAGAACTGGGCAGTGGTGTCACACACCTTTAATCCCAGGACTCAGGAGACAGAGGCCACCCAGGGCTACATGAGAATGAATCAGTCTAAAAGAGAAACAGAGGTCATGCCTATAATCCTAGCACTAAAGAGGTATATAAGATAGGAACAGTATCTCAGATGAGGACAGGATTACTCCATCCTGGGTAGAGGTAAAAGCTCTCTAGTGATTTGGCTGCTTTACTTCTCTGATTTTCAGCTTGAACCCCCAAATCTGTGTGGATTCTTATTATTCTTGTTACAACTTGCCAGAAAGTGAACTTTGGTATTATTATGGCACCATTATTAATGGTCAACCAGAAAGCAGTGGCCCAGTAAACACAACCCACTATAATCTCCTCCTTTTCTTTAATGAGATTTTAATCAATTTAATTTTTATTTATATCTTTAACATCTAGATCTCTAAATGCAACTTCTAGTGGGTTAAGGGCTGATAACCTGTCAGAGGTAGTGACCTCCAGTGGTTTGTTTCCCCCACTTTGTTCCTCACATTGTGTCTCTGTGCTGTGCTCTTGAGAGAAGTGTAATTCCATGAATCATCTGCAGTGAGAAGGAGCCACATACACATGGTTGAGCACAGAATTCATTTGATTGCAGTGTAAAAATAAATGCCATGCCAAAAACAAGTTGTGAAACTCCTTGGCCTTCCCCTAGGGCCTTACACACACACACACACACACACACACACACACACACACACACACACACACGTAAAGTTATTGGCCCTGCTCTACTTAGCCACCTGCTTCTGGGACTTTGCCCAAGAATCCACATAGACAGAAGCTCCTGATAAGAATAAGACTCTTTCACTCTCCCTACTCCCATGCCTCTGCCCTAGAGAGTGGTCAAGCAATCCCAAATGTGGTTCCAGGTAGAAAGATGTCCTTGGGCCCACCTAGATCCATCCTCATGTTGTAAGCCTTAGCCTAAGCAGCTGCATACAAAGCCAACAGTGGTCAAATACCTCAGTCCCTCCAACTGTTTGTCCTGGGACCTTGTCCAAGGAATGCTCATGTGTCCACCAGTGACAATAACCAGAACTCTACATTATCTGGCCTCAGGACTTTGCCCAAACAGGTGTACATGAAGCCAGTAAGACCCCAGGGACTCTTAGCCTCTGAAATCAAGTCACCCTAGCCTTTCCACTTACAAATAACATTGAGGAACCAAAAGACTGAATTTCAAGCATCCCCTAATGTCTCCAAAGCCTGCCAAATTTGGGTAACAGCAAAAAGAGAATGAAACCACAACCTAGCACAGATAGGTAAGAAACTCATCAACAACTATAGTTTCCTAGGTCCCTCTGTAAAAACACAAGTATTAAAAAACAAACGAACAAAAAACACAATATGGAAAACCAAGACAATAAACTCCCTAAAAGATGATCAATTTTACAGCAATATTCCTTAAGCAATGAACCTAAAGAGGACAGAATAATCTGTTATTAAGTCCAAGAAAACACAATCAAGTGGCTGAATATACAACAAAGACAATTCAGGATATGAAGAGTAAATTTAATAAACAGAAATACAGAAAAAAACCTAAATTGAAATTTACTTGAAATGAAAAATTCAGTAAGTCAATTAAAAAATATCAGTGGAAAGCCTCAAGAAGATAGAATATCATGGCTGAAAGATAAGGCAGAAGAATAGGATCATGCAATTAAAAGGGGGTAATTTTTAAAAAGAACTTCACCAATGTAATATACTTCTATGGAATATTCCTTTACATTGTGTGAATATATGTTGCTGTGATTGGCTTAATGAAGAAGCTAACTGGCCTATAACCAGATTATGTGGGAGAGCCAGACTAGGAGAACTCTGGGATAAGGAAGGGTGGAGTCAGGAGAATCACCAGCATATACAGAGAAGCAAGATGGGCAGGTTGGACTGAGAAAAGGTACCAAGGCACATGACCAAGCATAGATAAGCAATATGGGCTAACTAACTTAAAATGTAAGAGCTAGTTAATAATAAGCCTGAGCTATTGGCTGAGCATGTATGAATAATACTAAGTCTCTGTGGCAATTTGGAAGTAGCTGCAATGTTGGGGAACAGGCAGAATCTTTGGGATGATATGAATTATAGGGCTGGAAAAGTTAATATAGTAAAACTCTCTAAATCTGTGGAAATAGATGCCCTTATAGAAACAAGAGGCACACAGAACACCAGATAGGAGCATGAAAATTCTTTCTACACCATATAATAATGAAAATGTTAAACTTAGGGAACAAATAAAGAGTATTGAAAGCTACAAGAAAGAAGTGACAAGTCACATGTGGAGGGAAACAATAGCTATTTTTTCTATTGGAAACTTTAAAAGACAGACAACCTTATAGCAATGTTCTTCAAGTCCTAAAATCACCTACGTTGAACTAGACTGTTATACTTGAAAAATTATCTGTCCTATTGAAGAAAAGAAAAATTCACTGAAATTAAAAACCAGGCAAAGGAATTCATCTCCACAAAACATCCTTACAGAAAATACTGAAAGGGATTCTTCAGACTGAAGGGAAATGCAACCATATCCAAAAGGTTACAGGAAGAAAACAAATGATGCTACAATAACAAGTGTGCAAATTAAGACTAAGAAAACTAACACCACAAAAGCAATAAAATGACAGCAATCAACACAAAACTGTCAATAATAACTTTAATATTAATGTCCTTAACTCCACTATCAAAAGATATAGGCTAACCAATTGGATTTAAAGACATGGGCCACCTTTTTTGTTGTCTACAGGAAACATTTTACCTTCAAGGATAGCTACTACTTTAGGTAAAAAGTATTCCAAACAAATGGAATAAGAAACAAACAGGCACCACAATGATAGAATATTATAAAATAAAAGTAAAACCAAAGCTAATCAGTAGAAATAGAGGTTTCTTTTTCATTCTGATCAAAGGAACAATCCACCAAGAGGACACTACATTCTTAAACATATATGCACCAAACTCAGGTGCAGCCAGTTTCATAAAACAAATACTACTAGGCAGTATACTACATATTAACCTCAATACAAAAATATTAAGTAACATCAGCACTCTACTTTCACTAATTGACAAGTCATCCAGACAAGATTTAAAAAGAGAAGCATCATAGTAAATGACATCAGGAATTAAATGTACCTAATGAATACCTCTAGAATATTTTATCTAAACACTACAGAGTACACATTCTTCTAAGTAATTCATGAAAATTTCTCTAAAAAACAGACCATATATTGCGACACAAAGTAAATTTCAACAAATGGAGGAAAATTGTAATAATTTCTTGTATCCAATCTGGCCACAATGGAATAAATATCCAAGTCAACACCAAAATAATCTTTAAAAAGACACAAACTCATGGAGATTAAGCAATACACTATTGAAATATGAATGAGTCATTACAGAAATAAAGGAGGGAGGGGATATCATTTGAACACAGTGGGTCAAAACCATGATGGGGAAACCCACAAAGACAGCTCACCAGATCTAGTGGAGGCTCATGGACTATGGACTGAGAGCTGGGAACCTGCATGGGACCAAACTAATCCCTCAGAATGTGGGTGACAGTTATGTTACTTATCTGTTGGTGGGGGCTCTGGCAGTGGTACCAGGTCCCAACCCAGGGGCATGAACTGGCTTTTTGGAGCCCATTCCCTATGATGGGATACAGTGGGTGGGATGCTCCTACCACAACTTTGTATGCCAGGCTTTGTTGACTTCCCAAGGAAGGCCTTACCCCCTGTGTGGAGTGGATAGAGGGAGTAGGAAGGGATGCAATGGGGGAGATTGGTGGGAGAAGGGGAAAGAGGGGCAAACTGGAGTTGGTGTGTAAAATGAAAAAAATTAAATAAAAAATAATTACTCACAGTAACAGTATTAATTAAACATATGCAATGTGCTGGACACTGTTCCCCCTTCTCACTTAAAACTCTGTATGGTCAAAACTGCACTTTAAGTACCATTTTACAGAAGAATAAATAGAGTTTCAAAAGAAAAAAAGAAATAAAGGCACAGAGAAATTAATATGGAACTGAGATGGAAGTTTTTCTCCCTGCTACTTAAGTTTCATACATCTAGAACGTATTGTGTAGGCTGTCAGGGTGTGTGAGAGGGTAGGGGGATGAAAAGCACCAGTAGTTGTAAACTCTACAAACTAGTTATAAACTTTATAAACTACAGTACCTGTCTGTCAGGCAAGATGTGTCTAATTATGCAATAGTGGCATTACTATTATGGGAGTAACCAACTGCTTTCTGATTGGAGTTGACTGGAAGGATTCCATTTTTGGTATTGCATATCTGAGTAAAAATAAAAATTCCATGTGTTGAGACTAATCTAACAATGTTGCTTGGCTAACTAGTTACAGTGTCAAATTACCATCTAATTATTCATGTCTACAGACAGAGATGAATGTGTCTCTCAATCAGAGAAACATATCTTTAATGAAAAGCAGTGAATGCAGAGTCATATATGACTGATGAAGAAGCTGAGAATGAATGAAAAGCTGAATGAAAGTTGAATGCTTAGCCATAAACAAGACATTTATAACACCTTCTCTAAGGCCCAAGGAACATTGTTGAGGAAGATATGGAAAGAATGTAAGAGCTGGAAGATAATTCTGAAGAAGGGCCAGAGAGTGTTACAATACAGCCATTCTGATAATGAGCTCAATGCAACTGTGCTTACTTATATTGTATCTGCATAAAAGTTGACCTGTCAAAATCAATCATGAATGAAGGAGGGACTTAGGGTCCTGTTCACTCTACTGAAATAGCATTCACTGATAGATTGTGGAAGCAACTGCCATCAGTTGCGTTACTACTGTGGCCCTACAAGGATCTATACAGCTCTGAGCAGAGTCACACAGATGACTCTGGCTATACACACACCAGGTCTCAAAACAATCATAAATTGATAAAGGGATTTATAGAAAGAAGACGAGATTACAAGTGAGGGTAAGCATAGAGAATAATCGATGTATTGTACCCATGCACAGAATGCTCAAAATAAAAATGTAATAAATTTAAAAATGTAATAAAACCATTAAAAATCAAATTTTAGGAGCTGAAGACAGCTCATCTTTTGCTGTGCAAACATGAAGACTTGAATCCAATTTCTTGCATTCCACATAAAAAAATCTATGCATAGTGGAAGGCAATTGTACTGCCATTGCTAAGGAAGCAGAGAGAGTTGGTGGCCTAGGGATCATTAGATACAATCTTAGTCTAATTTTCAAGCTCCAGGCCAGTGAGAGACTCCGTGCAAAAAACCAAGGTGGATAGCTCCTGAGAAACACCCAAGATTGGCCTTTGGCCTCCCCTATGCACACAGAAAAACAAACAAACAAAAAACAAAGAAAAATCCACCAAACAAAACGTCAAACTTTATGGAAAGGAAAAATATGTAATTTGGAAAGTTAAATATTATAAACCATATTTCAAGACCCTCTAATTTTAAGAGAAACAATAACATAGAACTCCTAGAATAGAAATGCTGATGGACTGAAGAGATGTTTCAGAGATTAAGAGGACTAGCTGCTCTTCCAGAAGACCTTAGTTCAACTCCAAGCACACACATGACAGCTCACAACAGTATGTAACTCCAGTTCTATGAAAATTGATGATGTCTTCTGGACTCCATACGTATCAGACACTTAAATCATGCACATATATACATATAGTAAAAAGACCAATGCACATGGAGTCATAAAGTAAATGAAAATAGTAATGCTATCAAGTTATGAAAGCATGAAAAGTTTGTTATTTTGGTAGTAAAAATTACAAATATAAAAATCCATATGGTGTACTACCTGAGGCTCAAGCAAGTCAGAATTTTAGTCAGCTGTTGACATATCACCTGTTTTTTTAAGATTATCTAACAAATATTCTCTCTTCTCTTTTAGTTTTATTTTTTAGTCCCCATGATCAAATCCAGATCCTTGCATATGCTAAGGGAATGCTCTACACTCCCACCTTTAATATTGTGTAATTGTGTCTCCTTATCTGTCATGGTAACTGTTTTGGTAATAGACAAGACTCATTTTGAATTTTCTATAATACACTGGCCTCAAACTTCAGATTCTCTTGCATATATCACTGCACCAGTTAAAACTTCTCTATCATGGAGAAATACTGGTGATTCATGGGAAGATTTTAGTATTTAAGATTTTGTGGCACATGAAAAATACTGTTAAAACCTATTGTCATTGTACCTCCTCTTGATCACCACACCCTAGTCACAGTCTTCCTGTGTTTATCAAACTGTTTGACTCAGAGACTTTGGAATTTCTTTTCCAATTGGCAAGAATTCTCTTTTCTAAATGCACTTATCTCTTGCTGACTTCTTTTCCTCCATGCTCAAATTAACAGCTCTGTTTATGTCTATTTATTTATCCTGAATTACTTTTCTTCCTGGGTCTGGAAATATAAAAACTCTTGCCCTTTTAGGAGAGAACTGACTGACAACTTGTCATCCCAATAGGTGACAGTTAAAGCCAGCATTAAACTTATTTAATCAAACAAAAACTGATTTTTGCAAAAGTATGAACATCTGCAAGACAATGTGAGATACCATTCATAAAATTACTGAACATCAGATACTGCACACCAGATGCAAATCAATTAAGACATTTCTTTTGTTTTCATTTGTGGGTATGAGGTTGAGACGGGGAATGATTTTGCAGCCTAGTATGCTCTTGAACTCAGATGGTAGTTTGAATGAGTATCTCTCACAGGCTCATGTATTTGAACATTTGGTTCCCATTTGATGCCCTGTTTGGAGATGTTCAGGAGTTGGAACCTGGCTGGAGGGCTTTGGAAGCATATGGGCAAGCAGGCTATAGGAATCAGGAGTGGTACTCAGCATCATGTTAGCTCTGAATCAATTGTATTTACTGTGCTTTCTTCACTCTGCACTGAAGCATGGATTCAGGTCTGACTCTCTTGTTTTTGTTTGTTTGTTTTCAATTCCAGAGCTGTCAATTTTTCATTTTGAAGTTTCAGATCTTTTAACTGGCAGAAACTTCATAGCAGTTAGCTAAAACCCTGGTTGATAAGGCTGCTTTTGCTAATTTAGAGTCTATTTGTATGGCTATTTAAATCTCTGGAATGAGTCTGCTCAGTGCTTTGTTAATTGCCTTACAGAATATAACTGTGCCTCTGCTACTTCAAGAAATAGAAGCTATCTATCTTCCCCCGGATCTTTCCACGTATTATTTACTTAATCTCCAACTTTTCCGATATAAATAAAACATTTTTACTGCAATAAGAAAATTAACGGAGTCTGGAATGTATGAGATTCTCTCTCAAAAATGTGAAAAATGCACTATAAAATAATGCTTATACTTTAATTTGTTAAGACTACATGAGAAAATTTTAAAAAGAAATAAAATTAAGAAAGTGAAAAAGAACTACTTTTGAAAAGATAGTTTAGCAATTCAAGCCTTTTGATTAGTAACCACCCTTAGTAGCAGAGACACTTCAAAGTGTTCTCTAAACATTGAATCCCCATCAGTGATGCTGCAAGCCTTAGCTCTCATCTTTCATGCTCACCATTGCAGTAACTTCAAAAGGATGAAAAGAGAATGGTAATCTCCCAAAGTAACCTTGTACTCATGCTAGTAATTGCGTATTTAGCTATCGTGCATTCACAACCAGGTAATTGTCTCATTACACTGTGTTTTAATAAATATAATAATTAACATTTAGTTATAAAAATTCAAATGCTCAGACCATTTAGAAATTAAATTCAGAGCCCATGGGATATCTAGGAGAAAATGAAAACGAATTAGATAGTGTCAAACATAGACATCTTCAAAGGAAGGAGATCATTTAAACTTGCCTTTTACTTACTGAATTGCGTTCTGCATATTTTATTGTTTTCGTCACCGTGCTTGTTATAATCCAGCAAGTGAATGTTCAAAGAACATAAAATCCTACAAATAAATAGAGTGAATATGAACGAATTGATAAAAGAGGCAACAATTAGGATCAAGAGCTTGACATGCCAGCTTTGATTATGTGAAGCAATGATGTTCCTAGCTGTGTCTCGGTAATGCATAATTTATTGGAAGAATAAAAACTATAATGTTTTAAGGTTCATGATTCTCACATGTTGAATGAATTTTCATTATGTAAGGAATTTAAACCCTTATCTAAACAATCCCAACATCATCAATCAAAATTTTGGACTTGACCAAGATTGTAAAATTCAGTTGTAAACATGATTAGGCAGAGGAAGAAATGATAACAGGAATCACCTTTCAAGTGTTTGTAATCTACCTTAGAGATACATTTGAGAAGCTGTCTCAAAACATATATTGGCAAAATTGCAAAGGCATCATAAGGTTATGATTTAACAAGTGGATGAGAGTTCTTTCTATTGTCAGTTAAGTAAGTATGTATCTCTCTTAGTTTCTGGAGTATTACCCATTTAACTGGGAAACTATCTACTTCAGTCTTCATTTGAGTTTATTGAACACAGAGGACTCATTAGACATCAGATTCAAGCACTGGCCCTGGCTCACCCAGGGAAAGCTGAGAGTCTACAAGCTTTCATGGCATGAAGAGATTGTATGATGTACTACATATGGAGTGGGATCTAAACAATCTGCCTATATCACATTAATCTCTCAAAGAAAGTGAGCCAATGACAGGAAACACACTTGCCAAAGCAAAAATATTCAGGCTTTGGAAAATGAACAACAAGAAAAATCAGTAAGGTTTAAGATCTAGAAAACATCTACTGTTTACCAGGACTGCTTTGTCACCAGCCTGTCTGCAAAGTAGGTTAATAGAGAATATCGAAGAACCACTGTTTTTAATATGAAATTAAGTGAACAGTTTTATCAGAAAGAGCTAATGAACAGTCAAGAGGAAGGGTATGTGAAGGTGTGTTTGTGTAAGGATGTGTTTTTCTATGTGTGTATATGTACAAGAGTATGTCTCTGTGTGTACTTGTGTGTGTGTGTGTGTGTGTGTGTGTGTGTGTGTGTGTGTGTGTGTGTGTGTTGAATGGTTAATGATGAAGTGTGGAATGACCAAAATCAGGAAGGGTAAACAGGAAGTGATGAAGTTCTATGAATGAATACTTTGGTGACAGGGAAAATTAATTGGAATAACTTTGATTTGTAGATAAATATAGGGACCAATTATTAACGATTAGTTAAGCCGATTTCTCAAAAGATTTTGAAGAAATAATTCTGATATACACCCCTCTCCATTTTCCTATTTTATACTTAATTCCCTGTGCCCATCAAAGGTAAAACTATGGAATTATTTTGAGTTATTGTGTTTTATAAGTGTCTTTAGCAGAGACACAATAAATGGGTTGAGTTTATTCAACAGCAGCATAGATGATGTCATCATTAAATCTGAGATTTTAAATTCTGAGTAACAATAAAAGGAAAAGGAAAAATGGCTTATTTGAAAAAAAAGAAACCCATAGTTTTCTGTGAGTTTAAAATGATTATAATGAGGGAGACCCAAGAAAGGAGCTAGTCAAGCATTTTGGCAAAGGTGTTACTTGTCTCCTGTGATGCTAGCCTGAGTGAAATATAAACCTCTAAATTCTCATTTTCAAAGGATGATGATCCTAACTTAAACTACCTTTTTTGTGTAAAGCCCATTTCATAGGTCAAGACTGTGTGGAGGAGGAAGACCCTATAGAGTCTGGCATGTAAGGATAGAAGTCATCCATGCAGCTTAGACCAAACTTACAAAGAGAAAGCAAGCACCAATCATTGCTGCTTTGAGTGTCACATCGAGGTCTGCAGGAACATGTATCCCAAAGTTGTCCGCATTGGTGAATACATCATTGACAAATCCGGACCAGTACTTGGAAATCTTCCCAATTATAAACTTTTCATCAACAGTTTTCACCTTGGAAAAGAAAACTAAGAGGTATGAGATTTGCAGATAAAAATAGAGTAGCTGACATTTCTCAGTGTGTTGCCTTCCCGATGAATTTGAGCCACTGTATTATTCGCCACCCCCAAAAGGCAGCTCTATGTTGTTTGTGCCTGTGTACCAGCACAGGTGTGGATATTTACCTCCACAGTGCTCCAGAATTTCAGACTGCCAGTTTATAGACCATTATAATTTGTCTTCCTTTTCATTTTCTATGCAGATGGAGTAAATAATTAAGTCGAGACAACCACAAGATGGCAGCAGGTACATCTCTTCGTTATGTAGCTAAGTATGAAGGTACACATGTTCAGATTTTAATCCTGATTTTGCCATCATAAAATATGTTTATGGACAATATATATACTGTGTGTGCATGTGTATGTGTATTAAAATAGTATTAAAATACTATTTGGCTGAATTAAATTATTTTCTAGGTGTAATTCATAAACATTAAAAATTTACCAACTATGTAATTATTAAAGCTTTTAAACATACATAATACATTGTCAAAATACACTCTTATGTTACACTCAGCCATTTGTAAACAGATTCCCTTCTAACCAATCTTAAGTAAAAGACATCACTTTGAGCTGGTGATGACTTAAACAGGAGAATGAGATGAGTCTGACGTTGAAGTCTACCACACCCACTGCTACATCTGACTCTAGCAACTATTTATTTCTTTATCCTGTTTGCCAGCTGGAACTGACACATTTAATATGGAGCTTCTCTTTCCCTGTGATGATAAAAAATAGAAAATAGGGAAGGTTTCTTAGGCTATAGCTATAGCATGGAAACTAAGCCCTGCTGTTTAAATTCTCCTCAATCATACTATTAAGAAGCCATGTAGCCAGGCAGTGGTGGTACATCCATTTAATCCTAGCACTTAGGAGGCAGAGCTATGTGGATCTCTGTGAGTTCTAGACCAGCCTGGTCTACAGAGCTAGTTCTGTGACATCCAGGGCTATACCAAGAAACCCTGTATTAAACACAAAAAACAAAACAAAACAACAACAACAACAAAACAAACAAAAAGGCATGTCACACCCTTCACAATTCTGGGCCTAGGACAAATCACATAACAAAGTCTGTGTTCTCGGTGTGTGTAGGCCCCTGAATAAGTCTGGAAGACAGACCTAGGTAGGATACAAATAAACAATGAAAAGAAGATGCTTTAAAAGCTAATGGTTTTCTCGAACCCTGCCTATAATGTGTATTCACAATAATCTGTTAAGAGACCGTATGTTATGTTGTTGTGGGTTAAATTAGCAATGTCCCATTTTGATATTTCATTCCAGAAATCTGAGAACACATTATTGTACAATGTTACAAATATAGATTTATATAGTGTCATTCTAGTGGAGTGTGCTTCTGAAATGAGACCTGATAGGGTTAAATGTCCATCAAGCAGATCAACAGGACAGGGCAGAGATAAATTTGGTGGTCAAAATACTCTACTTACTCTGACTATGAATCAATCTCACCAAATATAGGGTTAACATGTTTAACAATCACGACATATTAGTTATCTAAAATCATAATACTGTCTGTCTATCTATCTATCTATCTATCTATCTATCTATCTATCTATCTATCTATAATCTTGATGTCTAAAGCTTCAGATGTTAAAGTTAAAAATAACAAGACATTTACTATTTTAGATAAGGAAGCACAGTAGTTTATCTACTGTATTTTGCAAATATGTCAACAATTTTAATTTTACAATTCACATTTTCATATGTTAAAGTTTCTTTGAATAATGTGTAGTGGTCTATGACAAATAAAATGGCTAAGGACAGTAGTACATCGTCATTGCATTATTTTTACTAAAAGCTCATGGGCTTAGACTCTCTGGAGTAATGGTTGTTATTATTAATATGGAAACATGATTTATTAGAGTAGTACACTAATATGCAATTCTTGAAATATTTTTAAGGGATAAATTTTAAGGGATAAATCATGATTTGGATTTTTTAATTGAAGATTTTTTAAATGTATATTGGATTTTGCCTGCATGTATGTCTGGGTGAGAATGCCAGACCCCCTGGAACTAAAGTTACAGACAGTTATAGGTGCTGGGAATTGAACCCTAGACCTTTGGAAGAACAGCCAGTGCTCTCAGCCACTGAGCAATCTCTTCAGCTCCAGGATTTGGATATTTTATAAATTGAATTTCATTGCAAGAAATCTGGACCTAAGCAAAACTTTCCTTGTCATTCATACCTCAAAGTCCACATCGCCAAAACAGCCACATGTTGCACAGGGACCAACAATTTTCAAAATATCTTCTTTGTTTGCATTTTGGATTGTGAATTTGGGTTGAAAGGGGTCCCACTTTTGTGCGACATAACCAACTATAGTACCAGGAGGAGCTTGGATTTCTAGCTGTAAGAGAAAATAGTAACAAAATGAGATTTTTAAAAAGCTTATTGTGCATTAACCACATAAGAATGTCAGCTTACATCTACTCAATATTTATTATGAAATCATTGATGTATTATAAGAGTCATTATAAATATATTTTAGGATGAAAATTGTTGTTTTGACATTTTGTATTTTATTATGAAAAGATAAGAATTCATTACTCTGATATCTTTGGCACTGCCCTCTAAATGCTTTGGTGTCCTTGCACAGTTGTCATTCCATCTCACCTGTGACAGTGAGTTAATTATAACTTTTAAGCATGGACAAAGTCAGTAACTACTTTTCAGTTGTAGCCACAACACAGATCTATTTTAACCTCTTTTACCCATTGTTGAATGTTCACATTCATCATTTCAGATATTATTTTAGCATTTGAATGTAAACCAAACAAAATCCTTTTGTAAGAGACTTGGAGATGGGGCAAATAGAAAATGCTTCTTTTGAAGTAATTCAGTTCTCTACCTATTTATATCATTTTTACCCCATGATAAGTTTATCATCTTGTGTATACATATTTCTACAGTGGTCTTGGATAGACTATATATGTGTGTGTGCATTTTGACTATATATACTATATTATATATAGTATATTTTGAATATATATATGTATATCTATTTAGGATACAAAGCGGTGTTTTCTTTTGACATTTTGTATTTTGTCTTGGAAATGCTAAGGATTCCATTGTACTGATATGCTTAGCATTTCCCCAGATTTTATATATTCACATATATGTATTCATATACTCATATATATGTGACATACACATATAGTCATATATAGCATATGTCATATATATGACATATTATATGTCATAGTCATACATATGCATATATATGGACAAAATACACAAATTCACTCTTTCCCACATATGCTTTAACTCCCTGTGAATCAATCTTTTCAAACATATGTGTGTCTATATGTATGTGTATATAATGTCTTTAATCTCAGAACACATACACACATGCATATATATATATATGTATATATATATAATCTGCAAAATAGAGAATGAAACAATATTCTAGTTCACAGAAAGTTATTGTTAGTTCTATTAAAATGACATTCAATTATTTTTTAAAATAAAATAATTGAGAACGTCACTCTATTGCATACAATGGGTTTATTGAATGTGCAAATAGTGTTATTCTGAGAAGTATAATACCAAGGGAAGGTAACATCTTAGAAGAGGTTATGTGTCATGGCACTTCCTGGGCATTGCTACTGTCAGAGAAGAAGACAGCATTTGTGTAGTGGGAACCTGTAGATGTCACAATTACTTGGTTAATGTGATAGTTCAGGAAGCTATGTCTCATTTATAGGATGCATGCACTCCCTTTACTGTTTAATCTAATGCAAGCTGCCATAGTTATGGGTTACAAATGGAAGAAGTGCTTCACCAAATTTTCATGTTTTCCTTATCATAAAAGGGAAGATATAAATTCAAACAACTGATAGGTTGACTGTCTCATAGCTCCAGATGAATGTCACTTGAAGGAATGATCTTAAAAAGGAAAGATGCTCAGAGGCAGTGACCAACCTCTTGTAGGTAGCAAGGGCACCAGCAGCTGTTACACCTTAGGGGCCTGTTCACTGTAATCACCTCTCGACCCGAGTTGTCTGTGATCCTCAGGGTGCAGGCTCTCAGTGTGGAACACACATTACGATTAAAACAGATGCTTTCCTCCACCGCAAAGTAAATTCTTTGTCCCAAGCTGTTTTTGATCTCATATTTGTTGGAGGTCTCAGTGCCGAGAATCACTATTGGAAAACACATATTATGAAGACATGCTGTGATTGTGATCACCACGTGTCAAAAAGTAAAGGAGTATTATGAGAACATAGAGTTGTTGCAGAATTACTGGGCTTATAGTCTCATCTTCACACAGGTCTCTGTCAATGCTCTGAACTTCGAAGACTTAGCCTCAGATGTCAAAGCAAGATCCAAGAACAAAACTAACAACTTAACTAATTTTTATTCTAGAACTACGAACAAATATGTTGTGACAACTTTCAACCAAAGAACAGATTGTATAAGGGAGTATATATTATTCATTCTTCTGCAAGTTATTTGGACAATTTACAGTGGTATTTTTTGCTGTATCTAAAATTATTTTTAGCTTCCACAGTAGTGGTACTGGCCAGATTCTTCAATTCTGACATATTCTGAAGTAATATAGAATCTTATAGAGAACACTCAAGCAATTTGAAATTATTAATCATACTCACATAGCTGATAAATTGTGTGCCTATTTTATTGAGTCAATTGCGAAGCAATAAAGTGATAGCATTTGTGTTGATTAAATTTTAATATGTTCTCAACTGTGATTTCCCTTTCTCAGAATGTTAAGAAATTTCAATGATTAATATCCATGGGATATTAATTACTGCTTGTCACTTTAAGATTAATTTTATTAGATTTGGATGTCACTCTTATGAAAGACACTTATACTAAAAGTTGTGCTTAAATTAATACATTTAATTTTGGTTTAAAAAATAGGTCAAGCAATCATCTGATCTCCCTAGCCATTGTTTATAACATTTTAGTTGTAAAGACACTTGTGGACAGTAAAGTCTTTTCAGAGGTTTTAATAAATGCATAATCTAATGTACTTACTCCCAAGAAGTTCCACTTGCTGATGGATGATTATCAGGTCCAACTGCAAAGGACAATACAAAGGGAATGAAAGCCATTCCGTCACAGCCCTTACTATGCAGCATGAAGTCTTTCATTGTCATTAAAAAAGTTTCTAACACTCACAATTTATAAGTAAAGAATTAGCCACAGGAATCTGAGAAGAAAATTATTTAATTGTTATTCTAAATATATGAATCAATGTACTATGTTTCAACTAAAGAACACAATTTGTAAGGAAGAATTTATTATTCAAATAATAACTATGTAATTACTCTATAAGGTGATGTCTCACTGACAGGATGCATGACCTGTCTTCACCAAATGTTATTGTTCAGCTAATAGTTTATAGAACTCTTAAAATCCCAAGTCAGAATTGCCAAGAGCTAGAAAAGCAACAGTGTTTGCGCTAACCCTGATAATGAGAAAAAGAAGTGATACATCAAACAGTATTATTTTTAGGATATTTCAAAATGACCTCTAAATAATAAAGTAGAAGATATTTTAAAATGTCTGGTGAGGAAATGAAGACACAGGATGAGTATTGGATATACAGCTTCTTCCAGTGCACATGTATCCACTGTTCAACCTGGAAGATGACTGCTCCATCCCACAGTAGATGGGAACAAATATAGAAGAGACCCATGGCCAGATATTACGCAGAGAGTGAGAGATCTCCCAGCACTCAAGCCTAAATGGATGTCTTCATCAAATCCCTCTCCTCAGGGCTCAGGAAAACCTACTGAAGAGGAGGCAGAGCTAGTCTAAGAGTAAGAGGGAGTGGATTACACCAAGAAAACAAGGCCCTGTAAATCAACATGCTCAAAACCCTATGAACTCACAGAGACTGAGGCACCATACCCAGGGCCTGCATGGGTCTGCACCAGATGGTGCCCTAGAATGGAAAGGAGAGCTAGACACATGCCTCCCATTCCTAACCCAGAAGCCAACTGATAATTACTTGCAAATGAAAATCTAATTTCCTTCAAGGGAATCTCACTGGGGAAACAAAGTACTCTTAATGTTAGGATGCATGCCTGGCAGAAGATGGCCAAAGAAAATGAACTCATTGACATCTTTGGAGGTTCCTTGACGCACAATGTCAAGGCTTTTCATTTAAAAATATATTTTTTAAATTTTTATTATATATACATATATATATATATATATATATATGTGTGTGTGTGTGTGTGTGTGTGTGTGTGTGTGTGTGTGTGTGTGTGTGTGTGTGTGTGTTCATTTTCATTCTCTCTTTTTAACCCTACAATCCCATATGGTTTCCTGTTTAGTGTTTTCAGGGGATTCCTGAGTGTGTGAATGAGTGGGTCTGTGTTTCTTGTGCCTTTTCTGGGCTCTTTTCCTTTTGTTTGTTTTGTCCAATTCCTATTGTTAATTTTTGTTTCATCTTATCTATTCCTTAGAAGCCTGTTCGTTTTCTAGTGACAGACAGAAAGAGGGTGGATCTGGAAGGGAGGGGAAGTTGGGTAAGACATTGATGAGTAGACGATGGGGAAAATGTAATCAGGACATATGATGTGAAGAAAAGTTACATTTTCAATAAAGGGAAAGCACTCAACACAGACAAAGTCATTTAACAGGCGTTCTCTTACAGAATACATGAAATACTTTTGAAATCCCCACTCATCTTTTTATACGTACATAGCTTCAAGTAAACCCACATTCCATGAGTACAAAATGAGTAAGTTATTCCCTTTAGAAGTAAAAGTGTTAACAATTTATAGAATATTTTGTTTTCTGAAAAAATATTAGCAAAGGAATGTTTTTAGAAAATGTGCTACATTTAGAACGGAAGCTCCTGAGTTCTTATGTCTGTTTATTGAAGGTTGGAACACGCTTCACGTCAAGCATCTGGCCATGGTGTGTCATCATTCATGAGTGGAAGAGGAATATGTGATGACCATATGTGACCATCAAACCTCAGCCCTCTGGCGCTGGTATATCACTTTTATATTTGGCAAAACCTTGTCTGACAACACTCCCAAACAGCTTGCAGCAGTTAATCAACTCTAGTCAGCTATTACAGCTGATCCTTTTTGCAGATGGAAGATGGTAGGTTAGTTTTTCCAGCTCCTTTTGGTAGCTCCCTAAGCTCGCCAGTCTCTATAGAACATTTGTCTGCCAGTGGGTTTCTGGGGAAGGCATCTGCAATTATAAACATTTTCCCAGGAACATATGCTGCATGCAGCTTAAACCCTATCAGGCATAGCAGAAATCTCTTGTACCTTAAGGGAATTAATACAGAGATTTGATTTTGATAAAAGAGATAGACTTTATGTTTGAAGGAATGCCAAACAAGGGAGCCTGGCAGCAGATGTGCTGACATCTCAATATTAGTGTTGGAGTCTTTCTAATATTGTGTAGGATAATGTGCTAAAACAAAAATAATACATCCATATACAAACAGCAATTTTCATTTACTTGTCACATGACAAAGTTTTACAAGGCTTGAAGTGCTGTCCATCCTGCCATAACTATAACAGCAACAGTACCTAATTAGTAGTGTGATATGATCATTCCGGGAGGTTGGCCTGGGGTAAGATGGTAATATGGCTGTGCTAACTCTTTTTCCCTTGGACTTTCACATTGCTTTTTGAGAGATCTGTTGAAAAGTTTCAACTCCTTACAAAACTCTCCAGGACTGCCTTCTCCCTTAAAGATGCGTGTTTTCCTGACTCCCATGTCATGCTTTACACTTTTAAATCAACATTTTTGTTTGATCATTAACTAATACAATGTTTGAGTGACAGGGGCAATGCTTTATGCTTCCTTCTTATGTGCCTTGAATATGTTAGTGCTCAATTAATGTTTAATTAATAGCTGTAGGTGGCCTAGTCTGGTAATTCCTTGAGAATATCTCCACACCTTGAGCAATGAACAAACAGAAGGTAGATAAACGTGCTAAATGGCAAAGTCAAAACTATTTAGTCTTGTCACTCTGTCAAGTAAATAAGAGTAGGTGGCAATGGTATGGAATAAAGTTCTACCTAAATACCAAAAATAAATGAAGTCAGTACTTTATAACTTTATGATTTATAATACATTCTGTACTCTGTTAAATTATTGGTTGAAAAACAAGAAGCTGAATTTGAATTGCTTTTAAAGGGAACACAAGAGTAGAAATGGAAAGGCATGCAAACCTGGCTTAAATATTCTAGACCAGGGGGGAGACTGACTGTTGGCAGGAAACTACTTGGCTGAGGTTCATCAGGTTGCTGTCTTGCTTGTTTCCTGGGATGGGAAGAAGCTGTTCGAGAGGGTTGATCTGGGTTTGTGGCTCCAGGAAGAAATCCAGGCAGACTTCCAGGCTTTTGATTCTGTGAATCTGTAAGAGAATGATTATCTTTATGTGTCTTAAAATTTAAGTTGCTTTTCCTTCCTTCCTTCTTTTCTTCAATCCTTCCTTCCTTCTTTTCTTTTTCTTTTTGATTTAGATAGAAGTTTGTTCCTTGATAGATTTCTGTCTCATTTTAGTGCATTTCCTTTGTTTTTACTGCTCGATACCACACTGCTTGACTTCTCAGCCAGAAAAAAGGAAGGTAGAAGAATGCTGGTAGTTGTGAGACAAAGTTGAATAACTTGGTTTAAATAGTTGGCATGGATATACACTGCATATATAAATATGTTTGTGTATAACTGCAAGGTAACACCTGTTCAAAAAGATGGAGAATCATAGACTATGAAAGCAAAATAACTGGGAATAGACCCTAGATAGCCTGTACTCATAAAAAAAATAGCCTTAGTCTTGAATTTTTCCTTGGAATTTAAGCCATAGTTTCCTTTTCTTTGAGTGTTATGGGTCTACCTTGAACTTTATGAAGTTACTCCATCTGATTTATTAGTCATAATATTATTGCCCACTTTAATTTTTAAAAAAAATCTCCTATTTCAGCCTTCATCAGAACCACCTGTAGTGGGGACCTGTCAAAATAGGTGTTGGGCCTCTCTCCAGTTATTGATTCAGAAATTGGGGTGGTAGGCTTGCAATGTTTCATTTTGATAAGATCTCAGATAATGCCAATTGTCCTAATGATAGGAGGACATCCTCTGAAAACTCACTGTTAAACTGAGTAAGCTAAAAGAGGCTCATACTTTATCTGTGCCTTAGCATAATTACAGAGTTATATAAGGTCACTTTGCTAGTTTAGAGATATCAACTGATATCAACATTAATGTCGAGTAAATATGCTTCCATTTCAGTCACAGTCATCCCACATTGAACTCTAGGTTTCTTATTTATTATGCATTAGTTCTGTGTAATATTAATGCATAAGCCCTAGGCAGGAAAATCTTTATCCAAAATTTTAAATAATAGCTTTCTATTAGTTTCCCTATTTCATTCTCATAAATATCATTGCATTATTTCCCTCATAGGATGCTAAGTTTTTTTCTATAGACTACTGATGGTCATGCTTCTCACCCTCATAGAATGTCAAGGCTCCTTTTTAAAAAAATGTGAATAAATTTAAGCGGTTTATCAATGATGCATGGCTTTAACTTAGCTGTTGGTTCACAAGAAAGTGAATGTCCAAGTTTTATTTTTTTAAACTATAATAGGGTTCATCATGTAAAGCAAGCACATTTAAGCATCACATTGCTTAACAACATTAACATTATTTGAGAATGTATCAATCATTAGGTGATTTCACTGATGTGTGAAGATCATGGAGTTTATTTAAGAGTTAAACGGACTCTAGCATTATTAGGCAACAGAATATTATGACCCATGGTCTTTGTGGTCCATCATACACTGAGATGTTGTTAAGTAACATGAATGGGTAAAAGGAATTGGTTCTGGATTGATACAAAGAAGAAATTTATAACTGCTGTGTAAGTTTTGAGCAATTGCTTTCATTGAACATATAGTAAGATTTGGGGTGCTATATAAATACTTAATATAAATTATAATGGTCTAATTTCTGTAAGAATACCCAGATTTATGAAAAATTTTGTGTGTTTGAGGTACTTTTCTGTATCTTGCAATCACAAATACAGTTTAAAAATGTACTGGCATTCTTTCTAAGACAATAAACTCCCATCATTAAGAAACACAAGCATAGTCTGAACAGGGATGAAAGAACACGGATGAATGGCCCTTTGGACAAAGGAATAAATTGATTCTAGTAATGACAAGCTTGTTAAGCTTGTGCATACAGGAAGTGTTAATGAGGGGCAATTGCCAGATGACTCATTTATTTATTTACCCCTCAGGTTGTGGGAACTGGCTGGATTTATATTAATATTGATGTCAGTTGCTAAGTTTGAATTTATCTGTGGCATATGAGATCTGTACAGGACTTGCTTTAAGAGTAAATAAATGAAGAAACTTGTTCTTTGACCCCTTTGTAATAGAGCTTGTAAGTGATAAGGCTGCAGTAGTTGGCTTCCCACAAGTTCCTCCAGAACCGTTCTGACCACAGGAATAGACACAATGGAAGGAGATAACCACTCTTGTTCTTAGGAGAAGACACTGAAAGGGAATTCCAAGGGGGAGCCTCAATACCAGGAAGACTATCTAAAACTGTCTTAAAATCTGAGGGGAGCTACGGGTCATAAGAGCAACAGCTGGAAAACAGTGAATGCAACCAACACCTCTTCCAACATTAGTGCTAATAACAACTATCATCATTATTTTGCAGAAGACAAAACCAAACAAGTGGCAAAATCATGATCAAGAAAATATAGGTCACAAACAGAATGTATGATAGTAGTTTATGTGGGTATGGAGTTGTGTGATTATTGGCCAGAAAGGGAACATTGTCAGCTGCTGAAAGCATTACCTATCTTGCTCTTGGTAGTGGTCATATGAGTGTATCTGTTTTAAAAAATCATGAGAACTATGTTTGGTGCAAAATTGTGCAAAACTCCATAATAAGAATATGGTTAATTAATAACAAAAGTTGCTTCAATATTGGTAAATTACCCCAAGTTTATCTTATAAACTATGCTGCTTTATCACACCACAGTAGGTTATTAAATGTCTGGAAAGGGGCTTCAGATCCCTGACCTGGGCTGCTAGGTTTCTGACCTAACAGCAGGTCCAGAGGATACCTTTCCATGCATTTATTTTTACCAAGTAAAGGGCTTCCAGATGATTTACATTTCTTTGGATCTACAGCATCCGGTTCAGGATGTCTTGGACTTGTCTATAAAATGCCCCATTATCTGGAGTCTCTGAGAAGATACTGCCCTACAATACAGTTTCATAGGCAAAAGACCAATATGAAGTTACAGCCGTATCTTAAAATATTTTTCAAAACTTACCCTCAAACATATTTTAGATAAAAATGAGATAAGGTGATTTCTCAAACATGATTTACTATTTAGATAATAAATACATTCCTGTCACTATGATTTTATAATAAATGTTTATTCAAGACATGGGCTAAATGTTTTTAGCTGGCCATTGGGATGTTTGTTTGGATCTTAAAGTTTGTCTCTAGGTTTAGTGTATCTTTAATTCACAAATCCAGTCGTTTTCATTACTGAACCTCATGTCTTTTTGGCAGATTAATCATAATATTGCTTTCCAGTCACATTTTCTTCAAAGACCCAGACCACCAGATGAATAAGAAACCCCTTTGAATTGCTATCTGGCTTTGAATTTCTATCTACTCTTTTAAAAATGTATAACTAAACCATAAATATTTTACACACTCTGCAACTCTTCCCCTTCCAGGCCACTCGGTTGCTGCTCTTAATTTATAAAATGAGAAGCAGTTGTACAGTGTCAGTGTCAGTCTTCAGGAAATGTTTGTCAAGGTTTGTGTTTATTTGTCTTCAAATAGAGACCATATTAAAATTCAATATTTTTCTCTTTCTGATATAATTTATAATCTGTTGATAAGCTTTCTCAAGGATTCTCAGGCCTACATTAAATAAGAACAAAAATACAAAGAATACTTGATTGGTTTAATGGATGTTAGAAATATGTTTATGAAGCAAACAAAAATGTATTCAGATTATTTGGAATGAATCATCTATTTAAATAATTTGCATTTGTAGAATTATCTGATTTGTAACTAGTTTTAAATGCTTCCCTAAATTTCACCAACCAAATTTCTTCATTCTGCAACATAGTGTAGAGTTTAATAGTGATTTGTTTTGATAATTGAATAAAAATGGATTATAATTTCATTTTTAGAAATATTTTACTGTGACTGTATATTATTCCCCCTGACAAAACCTTCTCTCTCATCTTTTGAATCTGTCTTAATTAAAACAGTTGTTTCAACAGTTTTAGGGTTCTGAGTGAAAGCCTACCCTTTTCTGCCAATGTTCCTAATAGATCTGCTTGTCTAAATTGGATACTTTGATCACTTTGATTGATTTTTATGCTGAATTTACTACCAAGTATTTATAAAATATTTTAAGTTTATAAGGCAAAATATTTCGCCCTACTGCATTAAATTGAGGCTGCACTGATGTTCTGTTCTTCATTGGGCTGTGAGCTACATGGTTTTGAACAACAAATGAGCAACTACAAATGTTTGAGTAGCATTTTTAGATGCCTATGTGGAATCTTTCTTACAGATTCACTTACACTTGGAATTTCATCCCATTGCTGTGTTTAAGTTAAATACCCCCACCCTCAATTTTACTTTACTGCTTTTCTTACAAATTTTCTAAGTTTACATTCACTGCAAACAAAAGCACATTTTGCATCTGAATGTTTTATATTCTTTTGGCTAAAATGAGTGTGTGTACTTTCAGTTAGCACAAAGTCATCCTTGGAGTAAAATAATTCAAATGCTAGTGTCCAAGAGCAATAAATAACAGCTTTTCAAGTACCAACCTCACTGGTTATAATATTTCAATAGCCATGCACTTGTCACTATAAAATATATGAGGGCACATTTAGTTGCTGGCTAGCTCTACCCTTACCTTTAGAGGCCATGGCAGTCTGAGTACCTCTTCAAAGGCAGCCAGGTGAAAAGGCTTTTCCTGTTTCAACACGGAGAGAGCAGAATGAATAAAGCTCCGGACACTCGCTGTTTGCCTCATGTCAGCTTACAGACAACAGAAACATGGTGCCTCGCTGGTTCTAGAGTGTTTGATTTTTATCTGGTCAGAGAATAGGGCGAGATGAAGTCATCACCCAAAGTAAAAGACCTCCTTGGAAAAAGTCATATAACTGGGTGGCTGAAAGAGCTACTTAGAAATAGCAAAGAGAAGGGAAATCACATTTATGTGCTGCCACTTAGGTGTGTGATACGTTCTGGCATCAGATGTGGTCTGTTAGTTCTCAGGGTCAGAGGCTGTGTAAGTCATCCTATCACTTGAAAGACTGTCATGGATGGAAACAGTTCTTTAGAAGTTCAAATGTCTGAGCCACCTTCTTCCTTATTTTGTCATGTGATTTCTGTCCAACCCACACCTCACAAACAAACAAACCAGAAGACGATGTTTTCTCTATCTCTTCTGCACATAAATAATTCTTTATTTTCAGGTGTAAATTAAATGTGATTCATTGCAGGAATTGGGAAACACAAAGTGTTACAGAGCTAAGCAAAGCCTCCAGATATTTCCCTCATCAAGCACTGAAAGTGGAATTTCAACCTTAAAGAGTCATCTTCTGTGACATGGTGGACTTTGGGGAGCTCCCATCCAGGGCCCTACCCTCCCTGGGGAATGGAGGGGGGATAGAGTGGGGAGCAGGTGTGGGGTTGGGGGAAGACTGGGGGAGGATGGAAAAGGGATTGACATGTGAAGCAAGCTTGTTCCTAATTTGAACTAATAAAAAATTGTAAAAAAAAAAAGGAGTCATCTTCTGTTGTAAGTGCAGCTTCCGAGGAGGATGTGGGGCTTTGCTCACCCACCCAGCCTGGATGCTATAGTACAGGATACATTTCGGCACTGTCTACGCTAAAAACAGTACAGTTGCCCAGGAAGGAATAGGAACAAAAAAACTGAAAGTTTAACAGTGTACATATTAAAAGTATAGATTTTCTTAGTTGACAGGTAACTTTCTGTTAAGTTTGAGCCTGAACACAACTGTTTTATTTAAGCTTTCATTCCCCAGAAAAGCTATATTTGCATTCTAAAAAAAAACTAAACTCCATAAATTGTATTGACAAATGCAAAATAAAAGGCCATCTAAAGAAGTTAAGTTACACTATCCAACAGAGTGTTTTAAATTGTGATCATAACTGGACAGTAATTTCTACTATCCTATAGAACAGTAAGTTTGAAATGAAAAGAAAAACATGATTAGACATTTGACCTGTAGAGGGCATACCATCCCTGCAATTGCATACGGTCATGTGACTGACAGCTGGGCTCTTTATGCCATGCTCTGCAACCTGGCTTTTTTACTTGCTCTAAGGTGGTATGGCTAATTTGATGTGTGTCACTGCCTACTTCTCCTGTACATTCTCTCTGCACAGCCAACCACAACGTCAGTATTGTTTTCCTCTTTTCAGATGCCCCTTACGAGCCTCGGGACTCCCTTCTCTGCTCTTTTCTGACTGATATTTTTTCTCAAGGAGAGGCATGGGCTCCTCTTTCCTGAAGTTCAGATGTTTCACGCATGCTAACAGTTTCAAGTATCCTAATAATCGATACCTGTTGCTTTGGGCTCTGCAGAGAGTCTCTTTCTGTAGGTAGGAGCTGCTGTTCAACTTCACCTTCATCGTGACAGTGTTGTGCTCATGGTAGAACCAAGGGCCCCATTATTTTTCAAGATGGCCACACCCTCCACCAGGGGCAGCCGCTTCTCTTGCTATGGTGATGCACTTTTCCCATCCCCCAAATTTTTTCCATTAAGCAGAGCTATTAAAAGGTGAGCATGACTAACAAAAAAGGCAACAGCAACAAAAGAAACCGTCATAATAGAGGAAATATTACCAAGTAGGAAAATCAAATATTGAGCTTGAAGAAAAACAAACAAACAATACAAAACAACAACAAAAACCCCAAACAACCTTGAAAACAAATATCTGAAAGCATAGGGTTGTGGCCTTGCCCCTCCCCTGTTATTTCTTGACTGGCTAGTTTGAGGCAAGCAAGTGCAGAGAATAGCTTAGCCATCTTAAATTCTGCTTGACTTGGACTATACTCATATCCCTCTAATCATGACATACTTGTCTGCGCAGGCTGTGTGCATAATTCTCATTCCTGTATACCTGTAAACAACATAAGACTCCCACTTGCATTACGCCACACACACACACACCACACTATGAACAATGGAGTCAATTTCTCCTTCTCCCAGTGATCACCAAACTTGGACTGTTTCCTCTTCAAAGGTTATTTCCAATACTTCCTAGAAGTGCCAATCCTGCCTGAACTGGTCTTTGATGCAGACATAATGAGGCAAAACTCTGTGTCCTCAAATGGATATTTGTGGAGAATCCTCATTTTACCATGTTAAGCATAATTGCATGTGACTATAGTTAAAATCAGATGCATTATGGGAAAGGGCATGTTCAGTGGGCAAAGGCTTACGCTATTTCCTACTAGTTAAAATGGAGATCCACACAAACTCTGTTATTTAGTAATCAGCCATTCTTTCTCTCAAAACTGGTAAAAGGAAGTTGTAAACAATAACCGGTCCGTTTAAATACCCTCACTCATGTGACCTGCTGCAAATTTTTATGTTTATTCATTTTATTGACTTGTTTATTTATAGTATGTGTGTGTCCATGCCCATATGCCCACATGCACCTATACTTTGGCACAAATGAAGGTCAAAGGGCAACTTGTGGTGGCAAGCACCTTGATTTACTGAGCCATCTTGTCAGGTCATTTATTTTGTCTTTTGAAAGACCCCGCCCCTTGGCTCGTTCTCTCTCTCTCGGTGACACTCCCGTACGCGCGCGCACCCACACGCCTGGCGGCTGGCTCCCTCCCAAGCAGGTTCACCCAGGCGGGGCGACCCAGGCCCGCCCGCCTGGCGCCGCGCCCCGGGGCTGGGGCCGAGCAACGAGCACCAGGTGGGCCGGCACGAGAGCGAACACCAAGTGAGCCGGCCTGGGGCCCTGCCCCTGAGCCCTGCCCGATGAGAAACACTCTGTCCCAAGGCCCTCGCCCCCAAGGTCAGCCATCTGGACACGGAGGGGGGAATGGGGAATTGAGTCTGTTGTACCAGACACCAGACCTTGAGAATATGCTGGTCTGGAATGGCTCTGTGCCTCATTTGAACCATCCAATAGAAATGACTCTGTACTTTACCTCATTTGAATGACTCTGTATTTCACCTCATTTGAATAACTCTGTACTTCGCCTCATTTGAATAACCCTGTATAGCGCCTCATTTACATTGACCAATGGGAATAGCTCTGTACAATGCCTCATTAGAATTATCCAATAGGATCCCTGCTTCTAGCTTGCGCCTTTTTCCCTATATAAGGACCCCTTTCCCTTGGCTCGGCTCGCTTAGCCACACAGAAGCTAAGTCGCCCCGGGTACCCGAGTCTCCAATAAAGCCTCTTGCTTTTGCATCCAAGTTCGTGGTCTCGCTGATTCCTGGGTGCGGGTCTCCTTCTACGAAAGTACCTCTTCGGGGGTCTTTCATTTTGAATAGTTTTCTTGCTACTTAGGGAAATCTGTGTGAATGTTTATTTCAGTTCTTTAAGTAAGAAACCAAAACCAGGAAACATGTGGCCCAGTCTCTGATTGCCTATCACGTTTTTTTTTTTTTTTCCCCATGAGCCTTTGGTTTGCAACTTCCTTGTGTGAAATTGTTCTCCACTCATGACACTCAGTCTTGTCTGTTCTTTCTGTCTGTTCCCATGTCCTCTGTTTCAGCCAAAAGAACACAGAAAAAATTACAATATACCCCCTGCACCATTATCTTCTGCCCATGGCCCATTCAAGAATATATTATGGATGCTTTGTCATGCTGTTCATTCAATAATAAATCCCTGTTAAGAACATGGCATGTTATTTAATGGTTATATATTTGAAATACATTTTCAGTTGAGAGACTCATCAAAACAGTATCTTTTGATACCAGGGGAGAGAATATTTATTTAAATCTGTATAGTAACAGGCCAGGCTGTGGGGGCACACGAATTAATTCCAGCACTCAGGAGGCAGAGGCAGGCGGATCTCTGTGAGTTTGAGGACAGTGTGGTCTACAAAGCGAGTTCCATGAAAGCCAGAACTATTACACAGAGAAACCCAGTCTAGAAAAAAAAAAAACCAAAAAATCTATATAGTAACAGAGAAAAATACTATGCATTACAACACAAACAACAACAAGAAAAATACCTCTGATGTTCTCCAAATCATATGTGCCAAAAAAGATGAGGAATATGGAAATAAGATGACAGATTTTCTAGAACCTGGGAGAGAAGTTTGGGAAGAGCTGGCTATTGCAATACATCATTAGGATTGCTTTCTGTCTCTGGTTTTACCATGAAACGCACATGCATTTAAAAATCATGTATATACATGTAAACACAGGTATATTTATATGTGTACTTCTACAATACTTGTATAAACACAAACACATCCACATGCATATAGACACAATATAAACCGTCACTTATTTTTCTTGGTTTTAAAAAATTATCATTTCCTATATAATAATTGCAGTTTATTAAGTTTTGGCTATGGTCCTTTTCGCAGACAATGCTGTCTCCATTGTTCAAGCAGTGGTTCTATATACATGTCCTTCTCTTGTATTATAATATGTAGAAATAAAATTGCTTGTATGGAGTATGAAAATCTGTATGTTTACTAAGTACTTATAACAAATTATCATCCGTATGAGAATGGCTAGGAGTTCTCATTTCCACACATTCTTTTCAATACAAACTTGATCAATGTAGTGAGGGATTAACTAGGGGATTTACACGTGTTAATGTGTGAGGAGGTAGTACTCAAAGGTCTTAATTATATCATCTAAGAAATACTTAAGAAATGTAAACTGGGTGGTGGTGGTGGTGGTGGTGGTGGTGGTGGTGGTGGTCCATGCCTTTAATCCCAGCACTTGGGAGGCAGAGGCAAGTGGATCTCTGTGAGATTGAGGCCAGAATGGCTTACAGAGCAAGTTCCAGGACAATCAGGGCTGTTAAACAAAGAAACCTGTCTCAAACAAACCAATAAACAAAAAAACAAATAAATAACTTAATTTGTATCCTTTTTTATCTGCTCTGACCACATTGTTGTGAAATGATAATTAATGACTAATTTATGACTTACTGATCATAAAAGTGATGACTAGACATGGAAATATATGTAAGACAACTATAAGTTAGCAATAGAAAAATTCCTTTCAAGCTTGCTTATAGCATGATTTGCTAGAATATGAAGCTGTGTAAGCATCCCATCACCATCTCCTGAGTCATGCATTTCCACTCATAAATCTAATCTTCAATTTTTCTCCTATCAACAAATACATCATGGATCTAATCAGGATGAAAGTAAATAAATAAATAAATGAATAAGAGAAAGAAAAAACAAATATGGGGAAATATCATTGTTGGTATTTTCCAGAGTTGTAGGATACATAGACACTCATGAAATGGAAAAAAAAAAACAAAAAAAACAACAACCTTTTAATATGAACTGATGTTTCTTATGGTTAACACTACTATTCATTTACACAATTGTGAATGAACATCACACTTGAGTGCATTTATTTACTATTTACTCAAACCTGCTCTTTTGAAACAGTATTTCATTAATGTATGCCTTTAAAAACACTCATTAACTTTTCATTGTGTTCATGGCATTATGACGAATACTGACATGGCTCCACCCTGGAGAATGTGTACCTTAGTGCAATATCATAACAGAATTCAATAATATACTTATTTCTGACAATTAAAAGTCAATTTCTACCTTCTGAAAATAAAATGGCCCAACTCATTCTCTTTCTGAAAAAAAAACACTTAATTAGTATCAATAATGGGCCGTCAAATGAGATGGACAATTAATTGTTTCACACACGCACGTTAAATTTTCTTCTCTTTCTGTTAACTTTCCAACAGGCGAGTAATAGCTATTGCAATATTCATTTGTGAGTAATGAGAATAGTAAATTGCATCAGGCCTCTTTGTTGGCAGTAAGAAATGTTTCAATCTTCCTTCTTTCTAACAGAAAAACAAACGGTAACAATTTAAAGGACCAGAAAGGAAAGAAAAGAACCCTAGACATTCAGCTGAACACATCTGACTTGAATTCTTCAGCACATTTATCTAGAGCCCCCACTGACCTGGATGGAGTAGAAAAGACTGAATTGGAAGACCTGTGCTCAGTGACTCCATTAGTCCAAGTGGATAAATCCTCTCTCAATAGATTGCAAATCCCCCAGAAGGAACTGACATTTATCTGGCTTATTGCTCTTTACGTCATTTCAACCTTATACATTTACTTCAATAAGACTCAGGTGGGATGGTGTTTGAACATAAATCTATATGCATGGCCTTGTTCTGTTACTTACCTGCTATGCACAATGGAAATTTAATAATCTTTGATGCTATCCTGAGAGTCTAAGAGGAAAGAAAACATTTTGAGACATTCTAGCTTAAATGAATTTTCCAGAGAGAGACAGAGGGAGAAGGGGGAGGGCTGGAGATATGAAGCAAATGGAGAGATTAACAAGATACTACCAATCTCCAGAAACCTCAAACTACCCCAACAAGAACTCCTTTGCCATTTCTAAGTCTTTCTTTTGGTCATTATTTGAGTTATAGTTACCTTGGGGATATTTTTTCCTCTCAACATCTGTCTGCATCTTCACAAATATCACCAAAATACTGCAACGAGCCATTCAGTTACTGCAGCCTCCAGCCCAGCATCTCTGAATAGAACTGGCTGAGGCTCCACCACACAGAGCCAGGGCAGCTGCAGTTCAGAGGCAGCCAGCTAACCCAGTTGTTTTCTGCGGCACACTTTCTTCCTTTTTCTAGCATTAAAAATAGCTTCCTTGGTTTTCAATCCCCCAGGAGCAAAGCTCCCATGAAAATGAGGTAATTATTGTAATAAATATACATTAAATATATAGTCAAAACATATCAGAGTCAATTTACGCTTAACAGCACATGTTTATTATTTACTTCTTGTGCTATTTATGGGCTAAATCATTGAGAAAATAGCACATTTGAAAAGATGCCTTGCAGGGTGGTGGTGGCGCATGCCTTTAATCCCAGCACTTGGAGGCAGAGACAGGCAGATCTCTGTGAGTTTGAGACCAGCCTGGTCTATAGAATGAGTTCCAGGACAGCCTCCAAAGCCACAGAGAAACCCTATCTTGGAAAAAAAAAAAACAAGCAACCAACCAACAAACAAACGAAAAAAATGCCTTGCTAAACAATAGCTAAGAGTGAGATGAGACTCTATAAACCACAGTGCTGGGCAGCTTCTGTCACCTTGACACAAACCTAGACATACTTGAGAAGAGGAAATCTCAGTTGAGGAATTTCCTTCTTCAAATTGTCCTATGAGTGTGTCTGTGAGGGAATATCCTTGCTGGCTAATTGGTGTAAGAGGGTCTAGACTACTGTGGGTGGTGCCATCCTTGGGCAGATGGGTGTGGGTTGTATAAAAGAGGTGTCTGAGCAATCCTGTAAGTGATGGTCCTCTCTGGTCTCTACTTCTGTTCCTGCTTCCAGGTTCTTGCCTTGAATTTCTGTGTTGGCTTTCCTAGGAGGTGTAACCAGTTGGCCAAATAAACTGTTTCCTTTCCAAATTTCTTCTGGTAGTGATGTTATCACAGCAATAGAAAGGGAACTGGGACATCCATGTAGAAGGAAGCCTCACTAAATAGAAGGCAAAGGTTTTGTGGGAAAACAAGGCCTACATGATCTTTGATTATTTCACTTTCTTGTTTTTACCTAGTTGAGAAAACTTCTAATATCTTTATTAGGATTTCCTTGTCTCTCATGAAGTGTTCACCAAAAGCAATTGAGCAGTTTCCACAAAAGCCTTATTTTTGGTTTGGGTTTTCCTCCCTTAATTATGAGCAAATTCATGAACTATGAAAATGGATGACAACTGTGATATTTATACTTATTTTAAATAATAATTATCATGATCTAAACCAGCTGTAAATGAGTATGTTACTGTGGTTTTGGTTTGTCTAGAAACATAGGCTACTGTGATATTTGTAAAATACATTATTGAGTTTTTTTTTTACAAAATTAAGAAATTCTCTTTACTATTTTAAAAGCTTAGGCATGGAGGCCTCTAGGTAACTAGTAACTCATGCCCTTATTATACTTAATAACATATTGAATACATATGAATTTTGTCACATGTCACCTTGACCTATAGGTTCTGAAGGAGTAGTCATAAGACATGAATTCAGATATATTTACTTAGTCTCATGTGTATCGATAATAATGATCTAAGCTAAAGGAATATGGAACACAAAAAGCAGTGTAGTAGAGAAACTGAATGTGCAAAACTCTACAGTACAATATGTGTGATAAGCAAGAAGGGCATTAAAACTCTTACAGGGGTTGAGTGCCTACAACTATCCCCTGCTAAACCCCGGTTCTGTTAAGAATATTTCTGTAAAGTGGAACAAGAGGCAATGTATTCAAGGAGAATGAGTATATAGCTAAGAAATGTGGCCATGAAACCATAGTGGTCTTGGTATATGAAGTAAAAGTAAGTATATCCCTAAAGAATACATGTAAGTTATTCTAAAATAACTACAACTGACTTTTATTTTGTTAATAACTTACAAATCCCTTCTTCTGTTTCTATGTAGACTATGTTCAAATTATGTATTGAAAAAGGTGAATGATATTTCTACTCTCTATAATGTTATTTTTTCTTTTGAAACTCATTAGTTGGCTTTCTTACACAAATTGTGAGCTATATATATGATGGGGGATGTCCTTCTGTATGCTGTTAATGTATGTTTATCTTATTGGTTGATGAATAAAACACTGAATGGTCAGTATAAGCAGTGCTACCAGATGAAGAGAATTCTGGGGAGAGCAGGCAAAGAGAAGCTTCCAGAGAGATGCTTTGTAGCTGCTGAAGGAGTTACATGCTGGAGCATTCTCTAGTAAGATAATACCACATGGAAATACTTAGATTAATAAAAATGGGTTAATAATTAAGAGAGAGATAGCCAGTAAGAAGCCTGCACCATTGGCAAAACCATTTGTAATTAATATAAATGTCAGTGTGTTTATCTGGGGCTAAACAGCTTCGGGACCACGTGGAACATGAAACACCATCCATAAATATAAGTAATTAAAAGCCTTCTGGAGAGCATATTTAAAATATTTGTTAAACAGTTGAAATTAATGTTTCATCTGTTTTTGTTGTAATATCATGCTGTTTCTATTACTATATATAACTTTGAAATATTTTTTAAACAATTGAAATTAATTTAAAATATTTTATCTGTTTTTATTTTAGTGTCACACTGTTGCTATAACTATAGCTTTATAATATAACTTGAACTCAGGTATGGTGATTATCTCTAGTTGTGGTTTATTGTTCAAAATGGTTTGGGTTAGCCTGGATAGTTTGTGTTTTCATGTGAAATTTGAGAGGATCTTTTTTCAATTCCTGTGAATCGCATTAGGATTTTGATGGAGATGATATTGGATCAGTAGATTGCCTTTGGCAGGATAACCAATTTTTTTTTTTTACAATATAAATCCTACCAATCCATGATCAATGGAGGACCTTCATCTTCTAGTACCTTCCTCAATTTCTTATTTCAGTTTCTCAAGATTTTCATATTTCACTTTCTTGATTTGAATTATTCCAATAGTTTATTTTATTTTTATGGTTTTTTGAGACAGGGTTTCTATGTGTAGCTTTGGAGCCTATCCTGGCACTCGCTCAGGAGACCAGGCTGGCCTCGAACTCACAGAGATCTGCCTGCCTCTGCCTCTTGAGTGCTGGGATTAAAAGTGTGTGCCACCAACGTCCGGCCTGAATTATTACAATATTTTATTGAAGCTAATGTGGATTGAATTGCTTTCATGATTTTGTGCTCAGTGTGTTTGTTTTGGGTATTGTATTGGAAGTTATCTGATTTGTGTGTATTGATTCTGAATCCTGTTACTTTGCTATATCAGGCTATCAGCTGTATATGTGTTTAAACTGGAATATCCATACAAGACAGGAAATGAGTAAGGAACTATGTGGTGGGAGTTCCAATGAAATGGAATTGAGCACAAGTGTTTCATAGAGGAATAGAGAAGTAATGGAACAGAGGGAGTTAATGAATGAGGAGATAGGAGGGCAGAATAGAGGAAAAGGTATGGGAAGGTATAAATGACACTAAGGACCATTTGAAAGTGTTATATAGAAATCTACTACTGTAGAAGCTTTATAAAATGTTTAAATAGAGTTGTCCTATAACAGGGGAACAATACCTCATTTGTACAAGATAGGCTATCAAATAAAAACTCCGGCGCCAGGTATTGGTTGCCTTTTTTGAGTAGTGTTCAATGGAGGGCAATACACTCCATAAACACTACAGGCTATTGCAATTGCCCTAGGTTACATCCTGTAATTTGACAATAAGACCCTGCTACAGAAGATATCATATCCCGGAGTCATAGAACAGAAAAATCAAGCTGGTACAATCCAGCAATCTTCAGTCCTACTGGCTAGCTTTCATGGTTCTAGAAAGTGATATGCATGGAGCTGAGGGGGAAGAATAGTCTTACTTAGAGATGAACCCTACAAGTTACAATTACAAGCAGCTTGGACAGATAAAGATATTGTTGCAATAGTGCTACAAACGTTATAAGAGACATCAACCACCTTTTTGTTGCATTTAATGCCTACTATGTAAGAAGGAACTCCTGTCTGGTACTGATAACTAGGCCAAAAATTCACGGTTGGTGTTGTGGATTGAATGAGAATGGCCCCCATAGGTCGTATATTTGAATGCTTGATCTCACAGCTTTAAGATCATAGATATAAAAGTGAGGTCAGTAAGTCTCATTGTATATGCACTGTACATCATGTTCCCATGTAGGCTTGGATGATAAAAAAAAGTCAGAATTAACTTGGAACTTTTTCTTTACTTTCTATTTCATCAGATGCTGAGAAATAGGAAATACAGAAGAAGGGGTTTATAGTGATCTTTCCATAAAATTTAGGGTGGGGAATAAGAGACTGAATGCATCGTGGTGGGACTCAAGACTTTGCTTATCAAAGACGGACCATGGAGGCACCAGAGAGAGTGATATGGAAATGGAAAAATGGAGAGAGAAGGGAGGAAATGACAAACCTGAAATTATAGTACTGAATTAACTAGTCCCCAAAGCATCTAAGATATAGACTTGTAACATGAATAATAAAAACCCAGAGACAGATAATGGGGGTTCAAGCTGAAGATCAGAGAAGCAAAGCAGCCAAGCTACCAGAGAGCTATTTATCTATTTATTTTAGTTTAGAAACAATCTTATTTTACATATCAATCCCAGTTCCCTCTCCCTCCCATCCTCCTATGCCTCTCACTGACCCCCCATCCCATTCTCTTCCAATCCCCAAGGAGGGTGAGGCCTTCTATGGAGATCATCAAAGTCTGTCACATCATTTGGGGAAGGGCCTAGGTCCTCCTCTGTGTATCTGGGTAGAGAGAGTATCCATCCTTGGGGAATGGGCTACCAAAGTCCATTTGTGCACTAGGGTTTAACACTTGTTTTGCTGTCAGAGGTCCCATAAACTGTCTTGGCTCCCTAACTGGCACCCACATTCAGAGGGCTTGGTTCGGTCCAATGCTGGTTTTCTAGCTTTATGACTGGGGTCCTTGTGTTTTCACTTGGTCAGGTCCACTGTTTCTGTGGGTTTCTCCAGTATGGTCTTGACTCCTTTGCTCAATACACCTCCCTCTCTACAACTGGATTCCAGGAGTTCAGCTCAGTGTTTAGCTGTGGGTGTCTGCTTCTGCTTCCATCAGCTACTGGATGAAGGCACTAGAATGGCATATAAGGTAGATATCAATCTCATTATGTGGGAAGGGCATTGAAGGTAGCCTTTCCATTATTTCTTAGATTATTTTGTTGGTGTCATCCTTGTGGATCTCTGGACATTTCCCTAGTGCCAGATTTCTCTTTAAACCTATGATGGCTCCCTCTATTATGGTATCTCTTTTCTTGCTCTCCTCTATTCTTCCCCTGACTCATGTTCCCCTGATCCCTCATGTTCTCTTCTACCCTCCTCTTCTCCCCCTCTCTTTTTCATACTCCCCCCCCACTCCCAATGTGCTCCCAATTTGCTCAGAAGCTGTTGTCCATTTCCATTTCTCCAGGGGACCATGTATGTTTCTCTTAGGGTCCTCCTTGTTTCCTAGCTCCCCTGGAGGAGTGGATTGTGAGTTGGTAATCCTTTGCTGTATGTCTAATATTCATATATGAGTGAGTACATACCATGCATGTCTTTCTGTGATTGGGTTACCTCACTCATGATGGTTTCTTCAAGTTCCATCCATTTGCCTGTGAATTTCAAGATTTCATTCCCCCCCCCACTGAGTAATATTCCATTGTGTAAATGTACCACATTTTCACCATCCGTTCTTCAGTTGAGAGGCATCTAGGTTGCTTCTACGTTCTGGCTATTACCAGAGAGCTCTTATCTCTACCAGGGCTGGGGCAATCCTGACCTCAACATGACTGGATACTAATTGCCCTACACTGAATGCTGAATGCCCTGCTCCTATCTTGTATACCTATCTAGTTCTGGGATTAAAGGCATCAACTCTGTTTTTCTTTTAAATTGATTCACTCTCCTGTAGCCCTGGGTAGCCTTGAACTCACAGAGCTCCATCTGCCTTTGTCTCCTGAGTCCTAGGATAAAGGTGTGAGCCACCTCTGCCCAACTTCTATGGCTGTGGCTAGCTTTGCATTCTGATCTCTGGGCAAGCTTTATTGAATCATAAACAATATATCACCACATAGACTAACAGATGCAGCTAAGCTATGGATAAATAAACATCTGCTTTTAAATGTCAGGTTGAATTAGAAGAGGAAGCATGATCATTGGAAACAAGTAAGGGAGTGTGGATTTATTTTGAGCAACTTGGAGTTTTGATTTTCCACAAGTTAAGGTCATATTAGATTTTGTTATTTATTTGATTTTGTTTTTCTTTTTAAATTTTTAATTGAAAAATTGTGCAAACAGAAAATGTATACACTAAAATTAAAAATCAGTTTTGATTGTTCTATGCAACCTGAAGTAAAGAAAAAGGTTTTATACTACCCAGTTACTTTAGTCACATTTTTTTTGTTGTTTATTTGGCTTGGTTTTGGTTTTGGTTCTGGTTTTTTGAGATAGGGTTTCTCTGTGTAGGCTGCCTGTCCTGAGACTTGTTCTTAATCATACCTTCTAATGCCAGATTTCTAACTCCATTTCACTTGCTCTGGCATTATTGTTATGGCTTGTACCTCCTTGGAATTCTTACAATTTAGACATCAGTTCTAAGTGGCCCTGATGTCTAGAAGGCTATTATTGAAGACATGTGTAGTTGAATTGCCTCACCTCAATGGTGATTTTTATCCAGGTACCATCGTCTAAAGATGGTATATTCTAACCACACTGTTTAATACTCAGACACAATCTTACTTCAGGCTTCTCAATTGCCTAAATTAACAAACTAGAAAGAGTATCTAAATTAAAAATGCACACAAAGTTGTTAGGGAGATGTGATGCTGATGGGTTGTTGGGAAAGCTGGAAGTGGGATGTAGGGTTGAGATGATCACAATCTATTGTATCCATATATGAAAATTTCAAAGAATAAATGGCAACAGTAATGATTTCAAAGATCTACTTCTATAGAACAAACCTTATATGTTGAAGATGTTAATATAATAAACAATAATTATTTTCAAATGCTAGAGTTTCAGGCAGGTGCTAAGAAGACAAATTCACATTCACATTATTTTCCATGGCTGTGTATATTAGCAGCCTGTAGCACAGTTTCTATATATTAATATTTCAACATTTAGGATTAGTTCTTGAGTTATAATCTGCCATTTCATGAGTTATCATAATGTTATATTTCAAAAGGAGTTTCTGTTTCCTTACTTTAGGCATGCCAGATCTGAAAAATCATGCCCTTTAAATTGTAGGTCACACTGGTTGGGTATAATACTCAAATATTACTGTAGCATCTGTTCTTGCTCACTTAGGATATTTATGTGATACCAGTAAGTGTGATGTCTGTTCCTGGTTGTCAACTTGACTACATCTATAATTAACTAAAATCCAAGCAGCTGAGTACAACTGTGAGGGATTTTTTTCTTAATTATGTCTTTGAAGTAGGAAGACACACTTTTAATCAAGATCTTTTGACATGGGAAGACCCACCTTTAATCTGGGCCACACCTTCTGTTGGTAGCCTATGTAAAGGACATGGAAGAAGGAAGCTTGCTTCTTTTGACTGTTTGGTCTTGCCTTGCTAGCAAGTCTATTCCTGCACTGACATTAGGAACTACTTCTTCAGAATTCTGGCATGTACTGAAAACCAGCTGATACATCCAGCCTTGTGAACTGAACAACTACTAGATGATGTCATCTACTATTGGTAGACAGCCATTGTTGGAATAACTGGTCCACAGCCCATAATCCATTATAATAAACTCTCTCTCTCTCTCTCCCTCTCTCTCTCTCTCTCTCTCTCTATATATATATATATATATATATATATAATTTTATACGCTCTGTTCCTCTAGAGAACCCTAAATAATATAGCAGACATTCTTCCCTCATCAATATCTTGACTTCCTTGCTAATCTGCCTGGAGAAGTTCTTTTTATTTTCTGTTTTTATAGCATTTTAAAAAGCATATACACTTTTGACTCATATATTCATTTATTCTTTTGAGATAAATCTTCTCTTGACTTTGTTTTCTATCAAATGTATTTTATTTCAGAAACCCCTATTAACATTTGAAGATTTATGGTCATCAGCATATCTAGCTATACTCTCAGGATTTGAGGTTTTCCATTTCATTGTTTTCAACTGTTTTGTCTTGTAGGTGGAAGCAGTTATTTCTGGGGAACTGTTTCCTTCTTTTAAACACCCTTCTTTCTGGAAAAATTATAATGAAAATACTTGGGCTCTTTCATTTTTTTTTAACCTCTCCTGAAACTGATGCACTTAAGAGGACCTAGATATCTAGAGTTAATGACATGAATTTTGCTATCTTGACAACATACTTCTTCAAGATTGTGTTTCACATGGAGGCAATATTTTAAAATAATAGTATTAAAGCTATAGAAAGAGACCTTCAAATTTTTTCTTGACCCAGGAATGGTGCAATTGCACATTGTTCAATTTCCATAAGAAATTGTGGATAGGCTACCTTAAATGTCGTTCCCCCATAATGAGATTGATGACTACCTTAAATGCCATCCTAAAGCCTTTATCTAGTAGCTGATGGAAGCAGAAGCAGAGACCCATAGCTAAGCACTGAGACAAACTCCTGGTATCCAGTTGCAGAGAGGGAGGAGTGATGAGCAAAGGGGACAAGATCAGGCTGGAAAAACCCACAGAAACAGCTATCCTGAACAAGGGGCTGCTCATGGACCCCAGACTGATAGCTGGGAAACTAGCATAGGACTGATCCAGACCCCCTGAACATGGGTGTGAGTTAGGAGGCCTGGGCAATCTATGGGGCCACTGGTAGTGGATCAGTATTTATCCCTAGTACATGAATGGACTTTGGGAGTTCATTCCACATAGAGAGATACTCTCTCAACCTAGACACATGGGGCATGTTCTAAGTCCTGCTCCGAATGATATGACAGACTTTAAAGATCCCCATGGAAGTCCTCACCCTCCGTGGGGAGCAGAAAGGGATGGGATAGGGGGTTGGTGGGGGGCAGGGGAGGAGGGGAGGGAGAGGGAACTGGGATTGACATGTAAAACAAGCTTGTTTGTAATTTAAATTTTAAAAATAACCAAAACCACAAAGAAACAAACAAAAGAAAGGAAGGAAGGAAAAAAGAAAGAAAGAAAGAAAGAAAGAAAGAAAGAAAGGAAGGAAGGAAGGAAGGAAGGAAGGAAGGAAGGAAGAAAGAAAGAGTTTAAGAAACCTTTAAAATCATATGCTTAGATACAAAGATGGCTCAGCAGTTAAGATCACTGATAGCTCTTCCAGAGGAGGTAGGCTCAATTCCTAGCACCACATAGCAGTTCACAATTGTGCAATTTTAATCCCAGTAATCTGGTGCCTTCTTCTGATCTTTGTGAGACACAGACATGGATGAAGCATACAGACATACATGTAGGCAAAACACCCATACACATAAAATGAATACATTAACAAATAAATACAATAAATCAGGTGTTACAGAAATTGTTGATTTACATGAAGTTCAACTCATGATTTTTTTTGAAATTTCTGTGAAAATGACAAGAAATCAATAGATTTTTAAAAGGGTAATAGTGGTTTCCGCCTCCTCTTTAGGGTTAGTAATACAAAGTTTACACTCTGTCATGAGGATTATCAAGGACAAGCAGCTCCTTGTCACCCATAGATATTCTGTAATGTGCTCTGTTACTAATTTTTGGCAGGCTAGAAAATGCATTTTGAATATATGATTTTGCATCATCAATCAAGGATCTGCTGTGCAGATTAGGTAGTTATTTGGAGTTAGTATTATTTTTATACTGAGTACGAGAAGTTAATTCTTCAAACAGAAGCCACATGGCAAATAAAATTATATGGCTACATATATTCAAATAATTAAGGAAATAGAACCAAGGCCCTGGATTTCTTAATATTAATTTTAAGTTTTCAACTTCTTGATTTATTTTCACTTACAAATTTCAGAAAACAATATGAAAATATCACAACATTTATTTTATACACATTAAATAACTGTCTTGAATTTTATTTTAATTTTTATTCACACTTCTAGTCTACTAATAGAATTTAAGCCAATTTTTAGAAGAATATTATAGACAATAATGTACTCTGGTTAGCTAATCAGGAGCAAGGGGTTCAGTCTGTGAATTCACGCTGCTATAGATTGAGATATTCCACCCATTTTTTTTTATGAAAGAGCAAAAGGAGGTTTCATTAAATTTCAAAGGCCTGTCTTGTGTCCAGCCATCAATGTGCTATTATTACACTTAATGTCTCATTCCTCACAAGGGAATTTTTTTTCTCTTTTTAAATCCCTTGTCACTTTCCAAATCATCATTTTCAGAATCTACCAATCAAAGGAAATTGTGATTCTTTGAGCCTCTCAGCTGTACTCTTTGTAACCATAGAAACCAGCCAAACTGTTACCAAGGTTACCTTCCTGAAGCTATCATTGCATTCTCATTATCACTTTTTCCCTAAGATTAATAAATCCATTGATGTTTAAAAATAAATAATGCTATATTTTTGTATAACTTATAGACTATAAGGTGATTTTTCATTCTCTTCCATTAAAATTAAATATAACTGTATGTGTGGCTCCAAGTGGAGGAACAGGCACTCATAGGGTGACATTTTGAGCAATTGATTGTCTGACAAGAGAATTAATTAGACCTTGGTGCTGAGAATGGTTTCCTCTTAGTGAACAATTTAGAACTTAAGATTATTTGTCCTTTATTTTCTTTTCTGTCACACGACTTCATTCTGCAGTATTATATGTCATCATATTATAAATCTTTTACTGATTTTCAATTTTTTAAGTTAATGAATAGCTTGGACACAGAGAACTTGCTTTGGGTAAACAATAGAAGGTGTGTTTATAGAAATCATAAAATTATAAAAGTAATTGTACATTTTCTATACTCTAAAATGTAGTCAGATAAAGTAGTTCATTAAATATTAAATAGATAATCTATTTCAGTTAATATGCAGTATTTAAGTAAATAAATTAAGAATCAAATTAGGGCCAAATTATACATATTTTCAGATATTTATATTATTTACACATAAGAAGTTTGTAACATGTTTGATCTTCTGATCAGGTATATATTTTCCAAATATCTTTAAATATACCTGGTATCTATTCAAAGTGGGATAAAGACAATGACCCAGTGATTGGGTTGGGATATGACTTAGTTTTGCAGCATTTGTATGGTTAGACATTGATGTCTTGGTCACTTGGAACAAACTTCAAATCACTGTTTTTGTTTTCTATCAATTTGGAATGATGTTTTTCACAGGAAAGAGAAGGTATAGGCGTGTTTCTCCTAATTGAAGAGGAACAGAAGCACCTGTGATGACTTTTTTTTGTGAGGGTTTTCCTCCCCATAATTTCCCCCTTTCAGATCGCCCCATTGCTCCCTTGTCCTCTGAAGGAGGCATGCATTAATGGATCAGATATCATGAATGTGAAGCGTGAGCCCTAGAAAGGGTACTTAGTGCCATGCCTGTGTGTGTACAGCAAGAGCCCCCTCCAGACTCAGGGAAAATTGGGGATGCTTATTACAAAGTGTTTGCTTATAAACACAGGAGTGGTGGAGCTGAAAAGATGACCAGTTCAGAAGTCATCATCTCAGGAGAGAGCATGTCAACTACCAGATGGTCCAGAAGAAGAAGAAGCTGACTGGCTTCTTGAAGTGGGTGAAGGGGTCAAGGCTCATGACAGATAGTATGCACAGCTCCTGTATCCCACTGTCCTCCATTTCCTGTCTCCTAGTACATCTAAATTGAATTAGAAATCTCAGAACATGAGATAAAGGAGGCAACTTATCTGGCACAGAGCTCTATGGGGGTAGGTAAGTTTCAGGGACAAAAGACAACATTTTTCTTTTGTTCATTTTTGTCTGTATGGTGTGTGTGTTTGTGTGTGTGTGTGTGTGTGTGTGTGTGTGTGTGTGTGTGTGCGCGTGTGTGAGTGTGTGTAAGTATAACACATGGTTATACTTACATGTGTGTGCACACTTTTATATGTGTAACTGTGGGTAGGAGCATGACAGCACAAGCTGTAGATCAGAGGATGACTTCAACAGCTTGTTGGTCTCTTGGCGTCAGTCCTCACCTTCCATCTCTCTTGGGGCAATCTTGTGTCCTGGAAGTTCTGAGGGTTCTTTCTGTATCTGCATCCCATCTCACTGTAGCAGGGGTTGCAGATGTTTTCTCTGCACAGGACCACACCAGGCATCCCCGTGGGGGTCTAAGGATTCAAACTTGGGTACTCATACTTGTCCAGCAAGTACTTTATACACGGAGCCACCTCCTCATGCTCTGGAAAACACTTTTCTGACTTTATCAGAGCTAGAAATTTTCAGCTCTCAGAAAAATCATTGCAATTAATACATAAAGCTTCCTTGTCTTATTCACAACAACACTGGGCACTACATAATCTGGTAGGCCCTGCTTTAAGGAAGACCTGGATTCTAAACAAGGAAACTGCCTGTATATATGTGGGATATCTCTTAGGCAAATGTTATGTTGAAGAGCAAAGGGAAGATTTTGTGAGCTTAAATCCCATGTCTTTGGAAGCACATTGATAGAATTCAAGAGATAGGAACTGACTCCAAACTGAGGTAAAGTCTCAAACTCCAACTCTGAGAATTATTTAATCTGTTTTAAAGCTCCAATTGAGATTTGTATATGCCCTGCTGGGGATATATAACAAAAATAGTATTACAGCAAGACCAAGGCTTTGAAATAATGAACTTGTTCCTATGAAATAAGCTTGGCAGTAGCTGTCAGGTGCTGTGCTTCTAATAGGAGTCAAGAAGGGAGAACATTAACAGGTCTGAATATTTTGCATCAGATTTTGCCGTATTAAGGGACTAGAGATCCATTTATCTTGTTTTTGCTAATCATAGCAAAATAAGGTAAATTTTCCCTCTCTTTTATTAATAATATGTATTATTTTCCACAAAATTTGGTATCCACCATGCCAGTTGATTGCTATTCAACAGAAAGTAGGCCATAAAATAACACAGGTTAAGAGAGAAAAAAATATTATTAGGACTTGGTAGATGGGCTTCCAAATGTGTTGTATTAAATTCTCAATTTCCATGAAAAGTGTCTGAGCTCTGTGGGCATTAGGGACAGAGCAAGAGCTAAAGTTCTAGTGGGGTTCAGAAGCTCAGATTGGGGACTCCATGGTTTTCAGAGATTTCATTGCCTTTAAATATGTTCTGATGACAAATGCCCAGTAACACTAAATGTCATGTGATCCATTTCTCAGTATTTGTTAAAAGTTTCTCCCAAACTGTCAATGATGCAAAGCTTTCCGAACTTATAGTGAGGTTGACATGACAAAACAGTCAGCTTTCTCCTAATAGAAGATCCAGAGTTCTCTACCAATACATTTCCAGCCAGAAAGTTAAGCAAATAGGTCATAAGACACAACTGTTCTTTCACAGAGCAAAGGGGAGAAAGAGCAGCCTATGATCTCCCAGGCCAAGATCATTGTCATGGTATTTCTTCAAGCTTGCCATGCCTGTCTTCTGAACACTTGTTGACTGCTCTGTTATGCACATTGGCAGAACAGTGTTGAAGAATTTATGAACAACTATAATCTCCATGTACGAGTAGTACATTTTGAAACAGATACAGTGTCTATAAGCAATCTGTATTTCTGCAAGACTATGACAGTGAGAAATCTGACTATTCATTTACATGAAAAGCCTGGGCTATTGTGCCACCTAAACCTTGAAAGGGTGAGGACAGTATAAGACAAAACAGCTTCAGCTTTTGTTTGTAACTAAAGTGTGGTTATGAAAGTAGGTCCTAGCGCATCTGACAGAGCCCACTGTACTCTCTAGTATGCTGGTTTAAGGAGAAAAAATTATACTTGAGACTTCTCAGTTTTAAAAATTATTATACATAACAAACACGTGGATATTTATCCACTTCCCCTGGGGCTTTAATGTACTTATAGTTGTATGATTTAGTGGACAAAAGAACACACAGAAGGAATCCAATGACTTAGGTAGGAACAAACAAAGTAATAGCAAGGAAGGAAAGGTGAAAACTGAAATGGAATTTGGCTGCAAGTATTTCTAGGTAAGAAAATGGCATGAGGGCTTATGTATGACCAGAGTTTAATTTTTCCTTCATGTATTATTATTTTTCTGTCCAAGAAGGATTTAAAATGGTTCACTAGCCCCCTCTAATATGCTTCTCAGAAAGGTAGTTTAAGGAAAAATCAACAAATGACAGCCACTGCGGGATCGAAAGGGGCACTTTGATTTATCTCTTCACCTTCCAGCTTCTTTAACGGATAATTTGATGAACGTAGCCGGGAGGAAAGCCTACAAAGAACATGTAGTAATCCATTGTAATGTTTAATTGACTTCCCCTTCTTGAGAGGAAGTTCTTAAATCCACGTGAAATGCTTTGTGCAGGAATTTTAGTATCCCTTGAAAGAAAATGAAGGACAGTCTCTCTCCTTTGTGTCCCTGTCAGCGGCCATGCCAACCCCTTTGTCTCTCTCATTTCAAAAGCAGCTTCCTAAAATATATGTCAGGATTTGCCTTTTCTGCCTCCTATCCCCACCTGCCACCCATTCACTCTGTAGAGGAGTGACCTCGGGCTTCCACTCAGCGATTCATAGGCCTATCCTTCTCACTTGGCTGTTTCCAAGGTAACAGGACCCTGTGGTTGCCAAAACCGAATGTGCTTTGAAATCCTGATTCATGTGGCCTCTCCCCGCCCTTGACTGTTGACAAGTCCTTTGTTTTAAAAGAGTTTCTTTCGCTGGCATATTTGACATTGTTTTCTCTTGGTTTGCCTTTCTTGCCTTCTAATTCTGATGTTACTCTTGCCACATCTTTGATGTTGTTTTTAATTCTATCAATAAATATTCTCTCCCCAAATAACCTAATCTACATGCCGGCTTTAATTGTGATCCACCTCCAAATTGTAATATGAATTCATAAACCTTGTTTTGAGGTTTGTACAAAATGTTTATTAAAACGAATAAATAATTATCCACATCAATCACTGATAGTTAATAAATTTCAAGCTTGCAAAACATCCTCTCAGTATACATTAGCCTCACCACCACCAGCAGCAATTTCTCCATAAATTGTATTTTCAAGTAACCCAAATCTCTGTGTTGTGCATAATGGTCATTTAGGAGCAGCTCAGAGAGCCTCAGTTCACACAGAGATCCCCCATTTCATGTGTGTATGTAAAGTCTGTAGGGTGTGGCATGGTGTATGTGGTGTGTGTATGTGAGTGTGTAGTATGTATATGTGTGTATGTGGTATGTGTGTGGTGTGTGTGCCTGTGTAGTATGAGAATGGTGTATGTGTTTATGTAGTATGTTTGCGTGTGTGGTGTGTCTGTACATGTGTATGTGTGTAGTATGCTATATGTGTGTGGTATATGTTGTATGTTTGTGTGTGTCTGTGGTGTGCATATATGGTATGTGTGTGTGGTGTGGTATGGGTTGTACGTGTACTGTGTGTGTGGTAAGTGGTGTGTTTATGTGTATGTATCTGTGTGTGCCATGAGTGTGTGGTATATGTAGTATGTTTATACGTGTGTGTGTGTGTGTGTGTGTGTGTGTGTGTGTGTGTGTGGTGGTGTGTATATATGTGTGTGGGGATGTGTGAGCATGGTGTGTTATACACCATTCTTTTCAGAATATGAAAGAAGTGATGTAGAATTTATTGAAGGCAAGCAATTCTTAGCATGTATGCTTTTAATAGGCTTAATTTTATGATAAAACATTTGTTTGATATTATTCAGTATAGTTTTTATTTGTGCCAAGACAAAGGTATGTGTTTCTGATGTATTGTGCAAGATAAATTTAAGGCAGAAGCCTGTAGTTTTTAATCAGTTTCTGAAGGGCCTGTCTCCTAAAAATGCTGAGAACTATAGAGTTCTTGCTCTACATTACATTTTATTACATAAATTTAAAAAATGACATAAATATCTTAAGCAAAAATAAAATATTTGCTTCTGAAATCACATTCCACTGAAAGGCAAGTTTTCTAGCACTGACCCTCAAGGGCATTTCTATTTGTGTTTGAATAGACTTTTCCAGCTTTGGAGGGTAGCTACAGCCCATGACAATGCAGCCCACAATGTGTGGTTGATATTGCTAATTAGGGTGCAAATTGTGGTGGTATTTCTGGTGACCTGGACATGTGTTCAATAGATGCAGAAATGAGCACCTCAACTGTTTTCACAGGGGCCAGGAAACATCTGCCAGATGGTTACAGCTTTCAGCAATGATTAAACTGGATCACAGTTGAACAAATGACTCACATACATAATATCTGAAAACACATTCCGAATTCTCTACCACACCCATGGAGAGTAATCTTAATGAACAACTACATTAATCCACCACATGCATTGTAACTGGTCTAAAATGGGAAATTCCTTCTCACTAGTAAAACTGGCTTTATCTATTTTCACACAATGCTGACAAAAACATCTGGGAAATTTATTGATATAAGGCTGTCTGGTAGGACACCAAATTAATTTCAATTCCCTGAGGTATCTTATTTTAATTAACAAATCTATGCTTCTGTTCTATTAATTAGTATGCTGAAAGAGTAAGCATGAGGTGAGTTTATTTTTAACAAAGCATCTATCTTCTCCAATAATAAAAAGGGCATTAGCAGTTCCAATCAAATTTTCTTTATACATTTAATAATAGTCTTGAAAATCTACCCAGAAATGCAGTGTAAGCACTGTCATTTTAATGAAAAACTTAATTCTGAGTGTGCTGTATTCTGAGTGCTTCGTTATGAGGGTACCGTACATCCAATGTTGAATTTTTAAAGATTATTAATGAACATGAGTTCTTTTGCTATGCTACATTTATAAACTTTCTGTTGGCTATACGTCTTATGTTTATTCTGCATCTCTAGTTTTTCCTCTGACAGCTGTGAGACATGTGTGTGTATACGCATACACACATGCATACAATAAACAAATGTGATAAATGGTGTTTAAAATATTTTAAGCAACAACATAATTGGCAGATTAGATTAACTTTGCATCTGATATATTGAAAGTACTATAATAGTGGAAAATGTCCAGCAGTTTCAAACAACGTTCTCAACCTTCCTAACGTTGCCACCCTTTAATTTTGCTACAACTATGAGTCATAATGTAAATATCTGATATTTTATAGGGATCTTAGGTGACCCATGTGAAAGGGTCCTTCGACCCCCAAAGGACCATGACCCACAGGCTGAGAACCGAGGCAATATGTGAATCTGTGGACTTCTGGTGGGAAAACCACATACAGCAAAAAAGCATGATAGCTCAGGCTTCTCTAGAGTTCCTATGTCTTAGGGTATTTCAAGTTCATTTCGTTCTGGGATCTTTAGGCATAAGGTATGACAAGTTCTGTACCTGACATTGCTCAGAGATGCACACAAGTTTGCCCACCATGCCCAGAATTCATACATCAGGGTATTTGGTACAGGAATCTGCGTTTCTACACATTTCCCACCGAGGATGAGGCACAAGCTCCAGAAGTATACCCATTCTAGGAATCGCAGGCTAAATCTTATAAGTGATTAGGGTGAAACCATCGTGTATGTTTTGAGAAGAGTAGGAAACACATTGGCCTTGTCTAAATGGCTGGAAGAAAACATCGTACTCCAACAACTCTTTCCAAAAAAAAAAAAAAAATGCTGTCCAAACCACCTGTATATCCCTCTCCTCACTGGCTCTCACATGTCTGTGGTGGGGGATAGGCTATGATATCTGACATTTTTGTGTTTATCTCCTAATAAGTTTAGCACATATTTTCCAATTTGTCTTTCAAAGGTGGGAATAATTTTTCTTTTGCTGTTGTATTTCCCTGTGAGCCTTTGCCTGGAAGCAAACACCTAGGAATTACATGCATAGTGATTCAATGGCCCTGAACAAATGTCTAAAAACATCTGAGCAGACTGGTCCAAATGTATTTTAAATATTTATTTTTTATTACACTAAGGCTTTTCTAAAGATTTATCTATTTTAGGTATATGAGTGGTTTTGTCTGTGAGCAAGGATGTGTGTGCCTACGGGTTCTGAAAAAGGCATTGATTTCCTTGGAACTTCAGTTGTAGATAGCTGAAATCTACCATGTATGTTTGCAGGATTTTGAAAAAGGCATCGAGCTCCCTGGAAGTTGAATTATGGATAGTTGACATCTGCCATATCGAAGTTGGGAACGTAACTGGGATGGGATCTTCTCCAAGTGCAATCAGTCCTCTTTATCACTGAGTTATTTCCCCAGTTAGTTTTATTGTATTTTATTGGTTTATTTTGTGTGCTTAAGTCTGTGTGTGAATGCGGGTATGTATGCTTCACTTGTGAAGATTATAGTACAATTCTGGAAGAGCAGTCAATGAATTTAACTGTTGAGCCATACCCCCAAATGCCTGTAATAGTTCTTAATTAGCTTGCGTTCCATTTTGCTTACTCCCATGACAGCATGTGTCCTTAGTTTTCATTTGAGTAACTCAATGAATTTCAATTTGCAATCAACTGTTCAGGTTGACCTTGGTGAACATGAATGTCAGGCACACAAATAGAGTGAGTAACATTTATGGTACTTGAAACTCTTGTGTCACAAGTATCAGCAACATCTTTAGTCTTCTGTAATGTGCTAATGAGATCACTTAAGAACAAATATTATACTTGACTACTTAGTATGAAATGTCCTGAATATTTTGCGTTTTTGTGAATTCAGGACCAATTTTCTGAAGACACATTTTCATATAACTCTTTTTATTTATTCTTTGAGACTCTTAAACAATATACTTGGGATATACTCTATCCCCACCACAAAAATCTTTCATCCTTCAACTACTCCTGAGCACAGGGCCTGACCCAGAATGCAGTTGAAATATCAGTGTTACTCCATTGAAGAGAACGGATTTCCTCCCTCCAAGTAGCTATCAATTGTGTACAGCTTTTTGTCCTGAGTTGGGACCTTGTGTCTCTTTATCCTCCTGCTGATGAGATTTTTGTCTTACCTGTACTTGTAAGGGTCTGTGCATGCTGTCATATTCTCTGTAAGTTAACAGCTAGATGTAAATATAAACTTACAAAGAATATCTATGACTTGAATTTTTTGTTTCCTTGAAGGCCTCTGCCAATTCTGGCTGCTATAGTCTTTCTACACCATTTTTTTTACATAGAACCCTGAGCCTTGACAGGGTGGATGTCACATAGAAATCTCATGTAAAGTTGAATACTTCAAAGTCTCTCATTCTCTGCCCCTTGCCCACTTGTAGGTCTCTATATTAATTGTCATCTACCACAAGCAGAAGCTTCTCCGATGAGGGTTGATGCTGCACTGATTTATGGGTATAGCAGTATGTCAGTTCCAGTCATTTCATTGTTGTGTTCATTTAGCAGAGTAATACCAGGAAGTTTTCCCCTTGGTCACATGTCCTATCCAGTTTTCATTTATAGCATCAGATATGGGTTCCAGTTCATGGAGTAGATCTTAGTCTCATCAAAAAGTGGTTGGTAACTCCAATAGTATTTATGCCAGTATTTCTCAGTAGGCATGTCTTGCAGACAGGATGCTATTGTAGCTTGCAGGGTTCATGGTTGGGGGAGACTGATGATTACCCTTCTCCTCCAGGAGTGTGTAAAGCACCTTCTAGCACCATGGATGCTAGCCACTAGGAGTAAAGCTTCATGTTCTGCAAGATAATTATGTGATGTCTTCATAACAGGCTCCTGTCTTGTTTTCTTGTGCCTGTGAGTTTGAGTGTACTCCCTATTTTAATTTCTACCAGACGTAAGAGATAAACTGAAGAGGCTACCAGAAGGTGGGAAGACCTTCCATGAGCACATATTGGTAAGATTAATATTGTAATAAAAAACACCACTATACAAAAACATCACCAAATGAGTCAATGTGACCCCCCATAAAAACCCCAATATGATTCTTCACAGAAATAGAAAACAATGACTTTAAAGTTCATGTGGAAACATGTAAGGCTGAGGATAGCTAAAACAATCTTGAACAATAGAACTACCAGAGGTGTCACCATCCCTGATTTTAATCTGTACTACAGATATAGCACTGATAAAATATGACATTGGCATAACAACAGACATGTTGATCAGTGAAATAGAACTGAAGATGTGAACACAAATCCATGCATCTATGGATACCTGATTTTTGACAAAGAAGCCAAAAATGTACACTGGAGAAAGATAGCTTCTCCTACTGTGGTGCTGGTAAAACTTGATATATCCACATTTCTCAACCTGCCTAAACTTGACTCCAAGTGGGTCAAAGACTTCACTGTATGACCCGATATACAATATAATTCTTATGGACAAGGGAGAGAGACAAAGTCAGTTATATGGTACAGATTCAGGCATAAACAGTGGAATCCACCTTCCAGCATGAAGTGAGTAGACAAAAGAGTAAACAACTTTCGCAATGTAATACTTTATTTTCCCCACAAACCCCAGCAATATGTATAATATCATATATAAACAATCATTTGCCTTTGTTTATAGATGAGCTACTCAAAGAATTTAGGAGGTACCTGTTGTTGACAATATATCGCTACTGCTTTTGAAAACAAAAGTGTGTAGGCAGAATGACTTTAACCACCAGAAAAAACTGATTCTTGTAGTTTCCTATAAAAAGTGTTGGTGTTTCTGACTCAAATATCACCTGTTTGATATGTCATCCTTGATGTCTGTAAGGATGCTTGGTCCAGTGAGAAGACTTCCATCACTGTCTGAATCCTGCTTAGATGTTTGTGTGGTTGGAACTCCTAGATTCCTTGTCTTCTTGGAAAATGTGTAGTGAAGGACTTACCAAAAAGCAATAAGGGTTTCTTTGCACATTTTCCTGGTTCATTAAGTAATGAATAATTTCAGTATTTCTAATGGAAGTAAACAACTTTAAAACATTCCTGCAAATGGTTAAAATCTGCCACAACTTACTGAATCTTCAGGTCAGGCTCACACAACTTCAAACGGCCATGTACAGTCCTTGGCTGCCTGGATGACATTCTCAACATGGAATTGCATGCTTGTCCAGCCTTGTTTATTTTCTTTCACCATGCTGGGGTAGGCCAGTTATTTACTGTAAGGATTTCTTTTGCCATTTCCCTTTTCCCTCTTTGGCCATTGGTCCCCGTCTCTGACTACTTCTACAATGAAGTGAATGAAGACAGTTGCCATCACGTTGATACACAAGCAACTTTATTCCCCAAAGTCTAATACTCACTTCTCATATATTGTCTAAGAGAGGCTCCATCTGGCACAGAGCAATGCAATGTGGTTGAGTAGCACTACCCCACTGAACCAGGATAGCTATTAGGAAAATACAGATGAAAGTGATAATGTTAGCAAGGGTGCAAAGAAAAGTAAATCCTGTTGGTAAGCATGTAAATGAATGCAACCACTATAAAAGAATAGCAGTTTCTATTCTAAAAATAAGTCAACCATATAGTCAGTGTATACATCCGAAAGTCCTTACAAGGAAGAGATGCAGACATGCCCATGTTGATTCCTACTTGTTTACAGAGTTCAATTGTGGAATAAGCCTGTTATCCAACAGATGAATGGACAAAGGAAGCATTCATGCAAACATGCACATTGTAATATTATTCAGCAACAAAAGAATAGAATTCTGTCCTTTGTAGAAAAATGGATGCAACTGGAGGATATGTATAAGGAAGGTATCATGTGTTTTCTGCCATATGTAGAAAATATAAAAGAAAATTAAGATATAAAAGAAGATAAATAAATACATGGATTTCAAAGTAGAAGAGGGATTACTCGAGGGTTATGAGACTTCCTGATGAGACATATACAAATATCTATTCACTCCACATGGGGGTCCAATCAGTCAAAAGAATGGATTCCACCCAAGTATAGCTGAGAGATCCAATGAGTTTGTTGAAGTTACTTGAAGGAATCTGAGTGAGGGTCTTATTTATAGGGGGCATTGTGATTAAATATACAGCTGCATCAACAAAAATCCCACTCCAACAAAAATTTCAGGAACTTCCAGAAACTTGTTTACTTCCTCTAAGTTTTATTAACTTCTGAGTCTTAAGGAAACTTCCCTCAGATGTAGTGTTTCAATTTCAAAGGAAATGGATACATAACATAGGTGCTGGTGATAGCTCAGGTGGAAGAATAAATGGATGCAATTTATTCAAGATGTACATCTGTATGAAAATATCATGACAAATTCCATTAATTTGTACAGAAAAGAAACACTAAAACCATCTAGATGGTTTTATAACTACATTAGAAGTAACTATCACTGGCTCTATCAGAAAATTTTTGATTAATTCTAAGTAAAAAAAAAACTACTAACATAAAACATCTTTATGAAGTAAATTTATTTTTAGGAATCCCCTATGACACTGGTGGAACAAAAACTATATCTTTATTTTTGTTTTGTTTTGTTTTTTGAGACAGGGTTTCTCTGTATAGCTTTGAAGCCTATCCTGGCACTCGCTCTGGAGACCAGGCTAGCCTCGAATTTAGAGATCTGCCTGCCTCTGTCTCCTGAGTGCTGGGATTAAAGTCATGCACCACAAACGCCCGACTTATCTTTTAACATTTTATGGAGGCTGCTTATGTCCAAACACTACTCTGTGTTCCATCTATATTTCTGGTTGAAATCTGTCACATAGGTTAGATGAGTAGTAGAGTGTTTGTAATAATTCATTGTGCTTTCTGGACTAACTGGATTAACATGGTGAGACCCCATGGAATGTGATGCTCACAGACGCCACATGTCCTGCTTGGTATCTAGTCAGCAATATACACATTTGATATCCTTTGCAATCCACATCACTAACATTATCAGGAGCTGTTATCTCATCACCCAATTTGTAATTTAGATCTAATGATAAATATTTCTTTTACACCCATTGATTTCTAATTCATGTTTTCAATTAAAATTTCACTTAAGCATTCAAACATTAGTATTGTATTTGCTTGATTTTCACTCATTCCTGTACCCCCTTCCAACTCCTCCTGTATCTTACCTGTTCTTTTCGGAATTTAAGTCCTGTTCATCTTTCATTGTTATTGTTACACACACACACACACACACACACACACACACACACACACACACACACAGACACACTCATACATTTGTAATCTACACAATACATATAGTGTTCTCCTTTGTACAGGTGTTTAGGAATGATCACTTGTGATTGAACAATTTACACAGGGGTTTGTCCCTGGAGAAACTTCTCCCTCTCTCAATTATTAGTCTCTGTAACTCTTCATCTAGAGGTAGTGATGGACCTTGTGAAATTTCTCCCATCCAGGTTGTCCTATCAACTTGTATTGTCAGTGTACATATCTTGTTTAGGCAACCATGTGATTAAGATGTGTTGGGTGTGGCATTCATGCCCTGTTTATAAGACAATACCTGGTTTTGTAAGTCTATTGGAGCCCCTCCCCCCCTTTTACAAACAACTTGAAGGCAGATTTTCTTGCCTGACACTGGTATTTTTGTTCAATTGTGATTTGTGTTTCATGGGAGTAGGGGACTGTCACCCTGTGTGGTGGCATAACTTCATTTTGATTACATATACATATGAATGCACACTTATATATAAAGGTGATATATGTGTATTTTTCAGTAATCTTATGTAATAATGTTTCTCTATGACATCTTCAAACATCCTTCTCCCTCAGTGTTTCCTTTCCTTTCCTATCCCCTTCTAGCTAAGTCCTTCTGGATTTCCCCTCCCCCCCTTCATTTCACCTGTTTCATATCATCCCCCTCCACAGCGCTCCTTCTTCATGTCTCCCACCATGCTCCCTTCCATTTTCCTGGCTCCTGCAGTTATTCTGTACTGTATACTCAAGTCTAAGAATTCAGAATTACGATCTTCAAGTAAAGGAGAACATGCAGTGTTTGCACTAACGGGTCTGGGTCACTTAACTCTGTATAGTTCCTAGCTCCACCATTGACCTTCAAGTTTCATGGTTTCATTTTTCTTTATGTTTGGATATAGTTCCACTCTATATGTGATGACATTTTTATAATCAGTGCAACAGCAATAGAAGCATAGTTAGCTAGGCTGCTTTCATTCCTATCTATTTCTACTAGAAAAAAATCGACATAGCCAAGCAAGTATCTCTGTTATAGGATATCAAGTCTTTTGAGTAGAAATCAAGGGGTGGTGTAGCTGGATCATATATTAGATCTGTTTTTAGTTTTTCCTTTGTTTATGTTTCTTTTAGAAATCTCCACACTAATTTCTATAGTACCTGAACCAATTTGCAATGAAAAAAATAGTTAATGAGGGTTACACTTTCCCCACAATCTTGCCAGCATTTTCTGTCAATTGATTTATTTGATCTTAGCCATTCTGACTTTAGTAAGATGAAATATCAAAGTAGTTGCAATTTGCATTTTCCTAGTTGCAAAGAATGCTGAAAATTTAAAGGTGTTTCTTAGCCATTTTTATTTATTCTGAGAACTCTCTGTTCTGAACTATGGCCTTATTTTTTATTGGGTCATATTTTTCTGTATTCTTTTCTCCCAGTTCATTGTGTATACTGGATACTAATCCGTGAACAGTGGTATAGCCAGCAAAGATTCTCCCCAACTGTGTTCCGTGTTGACTTTGAATTGTTTGACTGCTGAGGAAAGAGCAATAGCTGCTAAAAGACATTTTATTATAAGTGCTGCAGGATTAATCCAACCTATATATTTTGCAAATGCCTTGACTTCAAAATTTAAATCTAAAGACATGTTAGTTTGTAAAAGAGGTTCTGCTTTTGTTTCCACAGAAAATGAAAATCTGTGGATTCTTTCCATACTAATATGGTTTGATTAAGCAAGACCCCCTGAAGCAATGGCCCAGGTGATCCAACATCCAAAACAGCTGAGATGATGCAGCCTCAGGATTTGGTCAGGTTTCTGGGTTTTATCATGATCCCCATGGTATGGACATTGCTCCCAACCAACAGGAAGCAGTTTGGAATGAACGACACCCAAATTGCCAAATACTGTTTATAAATGTTTGTTTTAATTTAAACAGTGTTGGTTGTAAATGCTTAATGATCATCGTCAATCTCTTTCTAAAGAAAAAAGAGGGAATATTATATAGAAAAGAATACTTTGCATTTGTATGGATTTTGGTTTATTGATACAAATTAAAGGTCAGTTTTGGTTTATGTATATTTATCCTCTTGTTTAGGTATTGTGTTTATACAGCTCTTTTAAAAGTGTAATGTATAATAAAATACAGATTATAGATAGTCACCTATAATAGTCAAAACTTATATTAGTTAAGTTTTCTAGATATACAGAGATATATTTCAAATGAATAGGTATTCTTCAAAACCCTTTAAAGACCTTCAGAATATGGCATTTAAAATTGTTTATTAGGGTTTTATGACAAAGAGACAAACTGTTCCTGACAACTCTAATTACACCAGAGAAGATGGGCATCAAAGAAACTCATTATGGAGTTTGCCTTAGACGTGGCAAAACTAGCCATTTGGGCAAGAAATTGGTCTTGCCTGGACTGTTTGACTGTTTGCTGTATTAACTGGACATGCAGGACCCACAGGAAAGTGACTCCTGAACTTGCCAAAACAAGATGGCACAGTCCTTCAGTGTTGCTGCTTTATGGACGAGTCTGCAAGACATTCTACAAGACACAGAGAAAAATGACTGAAAAACTGTCAGGACAGGCAGGATAGTTTCACATTTCCTGCTTCACTGAGAAGTCTGCCAGACAGTCTAGGACTGTAGGATGAAGATGGATGCCTCAAAGTTACAGAGGAACTTTGGGTGACTGTCTAGGCAGTGAGATATCTCTGTCAATTCTAGACTTTATATCTTATCCTTCTGTGGTCTATGATGGAGTTGAAGACAGTTACGGTTGTGGTTTTCCTTAGTTATGATAAAACATAAGCTACACATAAAACTTTAGACTCACAAAGATAGGATAGATGATAGAATATTTTCTTTGAATTTTGCCAAATGTTAGTGGACTAAATATTGTTAACTATAGTTCTTACTTTGTCATATATAATTTTACTGTTAAAGTTAAAACCTTCCTTTTTATTTAGACAGAAAAGAGGAGATGACTGGGGATGTCCTTCTGTATATATGTTTCTTTGTTTTTGAGACAGAGTTTCTCTATAACTTTGGAGACTGTCCTGGAACTCACTCTGCAGATCAGGCTGGCCTCAAACTCACAGATATTTGCTTGTCTCTGCTTCCCAAGTGCTGGGATTAAAGGCATGTGACACCACCACCCAGTTTAGACCCTGAATTTCTTTGGTGTTTGTTTTAATGTTTCCATGTTCCTCTGTGTTTTTATTAATTTGTTTCCTTGCTCTTTTTCATGGTTAATTTGGCTAAGAACCTTTCATTCTTTTTCAAAGAACCAGCTCTTAGGTTCGTTGACTAGCTAAGTTAACAAATATTTGCTTTATGTTTCTATTTTATTAATTTCTGCCTTTGCTTTTCTGTTGCTGTTGCTTACTTGTTTTCTTCTCAACTACTGGATTGGGTTTGATTTGATCTTGTTTATCCAAATGTTTGAGTTACACCATTAAGTTATTTATCTGTGTTGGAAGGCATTATTGGCTGATCAGAGATTATAGAACACCACAGCCTGGCAACTTTCTCTAGGGTTATCAACATGGAGGACTCCCTCACCCTCACAAAAGCTTTCTGCTCTCTGCTTAGTTTTATCTGGAGGATATCTCTGGGCCCAGGATGCCTAAATTATCTCAAGGGTAACCCTTGACAAAGATACCTGCAAATGCTCTTCCATTGATGACCCACATGGTAATTACGAAAGTGCTCTAGTCATTTTGAAAGGACCTACTGCTACATATAAAGTCTTGTGATAGGAGCATGCCTCTTAACACAAATTAGGGTTTGCCCCAGGGCTCCCCAATCCTATATATTCCTTATACTCTGGAATAAAGTTGAGCTGATTCACTGAAGTCTTCCAGAGAGCTGTCTCGATTAGTACCCACAGCCGTCTTGAACCTTGTTCCCTGCTTCTGTTCTCTCCACCTTTGTGGACCAATGCAGCCAAGAATCAGAACCACATATCTGTATTTTCTGATTTTTGCATGTAGGGTTCTGATGCCATACATTTGGTTCTTGGGACTGTGGCCCAGAAGTTTTCATGTGCTGTGTTTTTATTTTCCTGATTTTGTTTCCTGGCATTTAACAAAATATTCTTCCTGAATTCTTCTTTGACTCATTTTGTCATTCAATACTGTGTTATTCTATCCCCATGACTTAGTATAATTTCTAGAGATTCAGTTGTTGATTTCAAGCTCCCCCCCTACAATGTAGAGAGATAGGATATGTGAAGTTACCAGTTTTTCTATATTTGTTGACATTTGTTTTGTGTCCCAATATATGGTCTATTTTAGAGAAACTTTAATGGGCTGCTGAGTAAAATGTGTATTATTTTGGTCTTTGGGTAGAATATTTTGTAGATATATGTTAGGTCCACTTGATGTATGATGGCATTTAATGAAATGATATCTACTTTTTTCCTCATATTATTTGTCTGTTAGAGAAAGTGAAGTATTAAAATCACTGTTACTGAATTGAAGTCAGTCTGTATCTCGAAGTCCTTTTATATGCTTTTTATGAAATTGATTGTGCCAGACTGTCTCCGTGGTTAATTTTTTTCTTGCTCAGATTAAAGCATCCTTATTGAAATCTTTTGATTAATTTTAGTTTGAAGTCTATTTTGTCAGATATTATGGTAGCAATTCCTGCTTGTTTCCTGGTCCCATTTACCAGGAATACTTTTGTTCCATCCTTTAACTCTATAGTGATGCATATCCAGAAGGGCAAGATGAGTTTCTTGTTTCTTAATCAATTTCACTAATCTATGTTCTTTAACTTGGGAGTTGAGGTCATTAATGTTTAAAGTTATTATTGAAAGGTGTGTTTTAATTGCCTCCCTGCTGTTTATGTTCTTAGTCCTAGATTATTTTTTAATAATTTTAATAATCTTCAATTGTTTTCTAGATGTAGCCTTTTGCCTCTCCTTTTCCTTGATTCACTCAGAAGTACTGCTTCTAGCATTCTTTGTGGAGCTGGTTTGGTGACATAAATTAGTTTATCTTGTTTGTATCATAGACAGTTTTTCTTTCCCTTTTCACTATGGTGGATAGTTTTACTGGGTAAAACAGTCTATCTTGGCATATATGCTCTTTGGATCTTGGAGTACATTGCTCTAGGCTCCACTGGCATTTAAAGCTTCCACTGAGAATTTAGCTGTTTTTCTGGTAGGGTTTCCTCTGTATAAGACTATGGCTTTTCTTTTGCAACCATTAGTACCCATTTGTTCTGAGTAATAAGAGTTTGATCATAATATTACATAGAGAGTTCCTCTTCTGGTCTTCTCTATTTGTTGTTCTCTGTGTTTCTTATATCTTTATAGATATGCATTTTCTTAATTTGGTGATGTTTTCCTATATTATCTTGTGGAAGATATGGTCTATGCTATTAACCTAGGATTCTTCTCCTCCTATGCTTGTAATTTCTAACTTTATTCTTTCATGCTGTCCCATAGTTCTGCATATTTGTCTCATGTTTTAGAAATTTATCACACTCCTTAAAAGAGTGGTTCAACTACTCTACTTTATCTTCAGTTTCTGATGATATTCTATCTTCTGCTTAACCTATTCTACTGCTAAGACCTACTGTGCATTTTCTAATGAAGTATTTTATTTTTTCAATACCATCTTCATTTCAGCTTGAGTTTAATTCAATAACTTCTATGTTTTTATTGAATTCACTTTTGACACCATGAATTGCCTTCTTGGTTTTATTCATCCCTATGCTTGGGTTGTTGGACTTCAATGAGTTTATTATTATCTCTTCATGTTCACCCTGGTGTTACGGTGTTTATTCCTTTTTTGTTTAAACTCTTTGAATACGTTTATCTTGTTTATAATTGTTCTTTTTAAATTATCTGCCCTGGGGTTAGCGTAGGTAATTCTCACTGAAGAATATTTTTATAGGGTTATTGATGTTTGTTTGATTTGTGTGTATGTGTGTGGGATTAGTATTTTAAATGTTACTAATACCATGAACAAAGATTTTTCTTATGAAATGTGTTCCTAGTTGTCAGTAGAATGTCTTATTTGTCTATTAGAGGCATTTCCACTAAAGCATAAGCAGCTTTCCACAGACCCAGAGCTATTTGCAGTCTCCATGACAAGAACAGCTGTGGGGTCCAGAAGGCATTCAGTGGGATTATCCATCAGGATAACATTTGGGGCAGTGGTTGAGTGTGGCATCAATGTAGTATGAATCTAGAGAGCACACCTTGCTGTCACAGTGTTCAGAAATATACAACTGTACCAATCTACCTGAATTTTAGATTGACTACCCTAATGTTAAAAGGCTTTCACTTAAATTATATGATGTGTGAAATCAATTGGCAGATTTCGCCATGAAATAACATTAATAATGTGAGAATTTTTTCTAGTAGTCACTTCATATAGGTGGAAAAGAAAGATGTTTGTTTTACATTTAAGAGTTTTCTTTAAGTGGGGGCAATTTCCATTCTCTGGTATGGGCTTATTTGCATTTTAATGGTGAAATGTCTCCATCTTGTGGCCAGCTTGACTATCACACCTTCCTCTTAGCGTGTAATTTTGACTCTTTAATTTGGTGCCTGTATAGTGGAGGTGTGGCTTCTAACCAGGTTGATATTTAATGAAGTAATAGATATTTAAGCTCATTAATTTACAGCAGACATTCAGTTAAGTTTATAGGGTTTTCTTTTGCTATGATTTGGTTTTGATCTTTGTGTCTGGAGTTCCAAATTTCTCCTTCGTTGGACAAATTATTCGAATTATATTAAACCTTTTGAAGTGTCTGGGGTTTGAGTGTGTCTGATTGTGTGCATACCGTTCTTAGAGTGACTATAAGTTACAATGTCCATTTATTTGTATGAAATTCTGGGATTATTTCTAATGCATAACTCCATTTTAAACAATAGATGGCATTAAGATGTCATGCTTTGTGCTTTTTCCCCACGAAGATATGTATTTTGTTTCATAGTTTAAAAACTGAAGTTTTTCTTCTTATTAATACTACTTCTTGAGATTCAAAATCACATTTACTTTATTTTGACATTGCTGGAAATGAATTTCAGCCTCAATACAGTTTTTTAACTTCTTAAAGGTACAATACTACATTATCACTATTTCAATATATGCACATATTCCCAATGCAATAAAAATCCAAATATAACTATATCAATTGAGATGTAATTTCAAAAGATAAGCTGCCCATGTTCTCATTAAAATGAGTTTTTGTTTGCATTTTCAAGTATTTTAAGCCATACTTACATTTTATTCTACCACAAATGCTTTTCAGAGTTAAACTTCAGACTTTTAATTGAAATTTAGCTTACTTGAAAATCTCATAACCATGTGTTGTCCCTAGGAAAGCTTGAAATCTTAGATACTTCCTATTTTTGAGATTTGAGATTTAGATTATAGACAGATCATATGGTAACTTTCACAAATTCTATTTGAAAGTAAAATGAAGAGCTTTAAGGTGCTATTTGAAGGTAAAATGGAGCTAAAAACTAACTTTTACAAACTGGTATTTGAAGGAAAAATGAAATGCTGTATATAAAAAGCGAATATTATATGGCGGGAAACATGCTTCACTTCAAGCAAGTATTAGGAAATCGAGGGAGAAGACAAACCTGGCTCAAAAACTTTCCTCCTACAGATTATTTGTATGCACACACACACCAGCTTTTTATTTCTACAGTCTCGCTCTTGATAAAAATTAAAATAGGAAATAATAGTCTACACTTGACTTTAATTTGGTATCTCCTATCACAGTCTTCTTTTATCAGACAAAAATAACCATCATGATGAATTTGTTGTGTATACTGAAATATTAAATATATATTTATAGATCCTAAGAACTGCACTAATCAAGTAATTATTATCCCTCTGTATTTTTAATGTCAGTTTAATAAGCTGAAATTAGTTGTGAAAGAAGTGTTTACACTTGTCAAACTCTAAAAATCCGGACATTCCTTTCTTTTTCATGCCACTTATGTGCTCTCACTGTTGCTTTCCAGTTAGAGAAAGGCTTTATATGCAAGGTTGTTCTATTCATTGCAAGATGTTTAGCATCCCTGGACCTGGAACCACTTAGAACAAATAGCAAATACTTCCCACTGAAGTATGTGGGCAGTATTAGCACTTGAAATGTAGCAATCATGAGTAAGTGTCAATTCTTCAAATGATGTGGGCCTGGTGTGTGTGTGTGTGTGTGTGTGTGTGTGTGTGTGTGTGTTCATGTGTGCATTTTTGCCACACTGCACATATGTAGGTCAAAAGACAGTTCTCTTGTTTAAGAGAGTATCTTTGTTATTTGCTGTTGGTGAATATTATTTTAAGGTGTGTTACTTTTGTTTATGTTGCATTTGTTTAACTCTGTGAACCTGTGTTATTGTGCCTGTCGAAAACACTTGATTGGTCTAATGCAGAGCTGAATGGCCAATAGCAAGGCAGGAGAGAGAAATAGGTGGGGCTGGCAGGCAGAGAGTATAAATATGAGGAAAAAAATCTGAGAGAAGAGAGATCTGAGAACTAGAGAAGAAGGAGGAAGACTTCAGGTGCTACACAACCCAGTTACATAGCCAGACATGGGGTAAGAAGAAAAGAAAAAGCATACAGGAATAGAGAAAGATAAAAGCCCCAAGGGGGTTAAACTAAGTTAAGAAAAGCTGGTAAGAAACAAGCCAAGCTAAAGCTGGACATTCATAATGAAGAATAAGCCTCCATGTGTGATTTATTTGGGAGCCGGGTAGTGGGTCCTCCAAAGAGCCCAAAGAGTAAAATGATTGAAAACACCAATAAAATTTGCTGCTGTATATCCTAGGTTAAATGGCCAAGAGCTTTTGTCTCCATCTGCCTCCCAGATGGCTATGGGAGTGCTTAGGTTATAGACAGGTGGTTTTGCTTTCAGCCTTGTGTGGTTTCTGGGGGATCTGAACTCAGGTCCTTCATGACACAAGCCCTTTACCTGCTAAGCCACCTCCCCACCTGAAGATTAGCATTTTTACTTAAATTGTGATATGCTGTAAACACAATGGACTTTGAAAATGTAACCTAAATTTAACTAAAATGAAAAATATTTTAATATAAATTATGTCAATAATACATTGAAATGCAAATATTTCAGGTATGTTGTTCTATAAAACATAATATATTTCACCTAATACATTAATTTTATACATCCTTAGAGTGTTTAAAATGGCATCCGTAGCTCCCCTGTCAAGATAATGCTGTCCCAGACCAGATAACATTTCTCATTTGGACTCATTTGCTGTTCTGATACTCTTGATATCTTGATATTCCAGCCTTGGAGGAACTCAGTGATCATGGTTCATCAGAGGGCTGTTTCATCATCTTAAGAAAGGTTATGTTATCTAAATTGCTGAGAAAGACAGAAAGAAGAGCATTAAAAGCATAGAGTTAGAAGCAGCCACATTATGGTCTTGAAGATACTGCAGGGTTGAAAGTGAAGTGAGCACAGAAACAGAGATTCAGGAAACAGAAAGGCAGACTCTTGAAGTGAAAGTTGACATTTCTGTAAGTCCGGTGCCTTGGGGCTCAGGCCCATTTGCACTAAAAAATTTCCGTGTGTTAAGTAAAAATTCCTCACTGTCTCAGACATTGCAAAGACCAGAGTTGACTGCTTCATAGGGAGTGGTATCAGGGCTGAAGAATACCAATCAGGCATCTACCAGGGAGTGTGAACTTACAGAACATAAGTAGAAGAAAAGGAAAAAGTCCTGTAAACCTGGCCAAGAATTGCTATTTATCTATGCTATTATTTGTTAAATGTATAGAACTACCTTCTAAATATTTGTCTTCATGCTTACCATTCAATGCATCTTTCAGCTCTTGTCAAAGAAGCTTGTTTTGAAGTGTTGGTGGCTAATAGAGATTCATAACCTCAGCCTGTCAAAACACAGATAACATGTGCATCATACCATTTACTGCCAAGGCTCAGAGAATATCACAGAAAGGGGTAGAAAGATGGTAAGAGCTAAAGGTTTGGGAGGACTGCTCCAAAACAATGTCTGCTGGACATGAAAGTCTATGGCACTCATGAACTCACAGTGGCTAGAGCTGCCAGCACAAGACCTTCACAAGATCAAGCCAGTCAAAACAAGCATAGGACAGGGGCGGGGTTCAGGAGTCATCCTTCTCCACGTGCCCTTTAGCTGAGGAGCTAGTGGCAGCTGATGGATACCTGCTAGAGAAGAATCAATTTTCTTCAGGTGTGCCCCCTCCATAGGTTGTCCATTCCCAATATGGGGAATGGACATTAATTGGACTCATAGGGTAGTAAAAAATAAAAATCAAAAGGACATGAAGTTGGGATGGTGTCTGAGGGAGTTCATATGATACAAATAGGGTAAATATGAAACTCTCAAAGAATGAATTAAAAGAATTAAAAACACACACACAACATCCACTATTAACTGAGCCAGCATGAAGTAGATTGGTAAAACTTTAATACTCTATGATATCATGAAATTAAAGGGTACCTGAAGTCAGACATTGCATGCAATTACTTCCCAGAACTCTTTATTTATTTGATTTGTGAGATTTACCAGGTTCCCTTTAATCAGAGTCTTTATCTAAAAAGTCAGGATACAAACCATTTGTCTTATATTGTTGTAATAGGGAGAAACCACTGAGAACTGAGGACTGATGCATATGTAGAGAATTGTCATCTAACTTTGACAATTCACTCATTTTTAGGTGGACACTGCATGTCAAATTTTGACAAGATTTTTATAAGCTCTGTGTTCTAAACCTCTGACATTCTTCTCTGAAGCAACATAACAGCATGCTTAAAAATAACAGAAACTACATTCCTTTATTGCATCCATTACTTGTTGTTGTTGTTGCTGTGATGAAATATCATGACCAAAAGCAGCTTATAGAAGGGTTTGTTTTGGTTCATGATTCCAGAGGGCAAGGTGTCCATAAATGGGGAAGACTAGGCAGCAGGAGCAGGAAACAGAAATCACATCCCAGGTGCACACGGGAAGCAGAGAGGGAGCACTGGAAGAGTGATGAGGCTGTAAACTTCCAAAGTCCATTCCCACGATGTGCCTCCTCTAGAAAGGTTCACATCCTAGCAGTCAAATAACGTTAAACAGCACCGCCAACAGAGTGACAAGTGTTCAAATGCATGAGCCTATGAGGGCATTTCTCATTCAAACCACCTTATTTAATACTAAGGCTATACTATTTCCTGTGTTGTGTGTGTCCATGTGTCCGTTGCCCTCGGGTGCAGGCAGATGTGCATACATATAGAGGGCAGGAAACAAATTTCAAGAGAGAGTTCTTTCCTTTACTGTGTGGACTGTGGGCATCAAAGTCAGGACATCAGGCGTGATAACAAGGGTCATTAACTGCTCAACCATCTTGCTGATTCCCTTAAACTTTGTAAGAGATTCTGTTTGGTTGGTTTTCCACTGTAAAAAGGCTAAAATAGCCCATCTTTTTTTCTCCAGTAATTTTGAAAATATTTGTCATTTGTTTATGAGAAAAATGTTGATAGATTAATTTTGGTGAAATTGTAAAAGAAAAATGATAAGCCTCTTAAATTTACATGCAATACGTGTGTTTCCCTCAGAACTAGTGAGAAGCACATCTGAAAGCATAAATGACACTGATTTACTGATGTCTTCTAATTACCAACTTGCTATAGAAATACAAGGTTTACGTGTATGTGATGGTTAACTTCTGAAATTTACCATTTTTCTAGGACTTTATAAAACTTTAAATATTTAATTTACTGACTGCTAGTGTCCCAAATGACTCTTCTTGGTTTCCTTTATGTTTCAGTTGAGTATTTATTTTGCTTTTATGGATAAATGATACATATTTAATGAAACTAATATATGTCAGGTTCTAAACTAGAAGTATATTAATAATGATGAAGCATGCTATTGTATGTACAGTACACCACACAAGCTGCCTTATTTAGCAAAATTCCTACATCTGATCTCACAGTGGGAGTGACTATAGTCCATGGTTATGGAGTTAGGGGACAGAACTTACCTTTGGGGCTAGGTGTCAGATGGTATAGGCAAAGTTTTATGAGGTTTTATGTGTTTGCTTTTGATGCCATGATTTAATCAGAATAACCCAAGTTTTGATTTGCCATCCACTTCCCAGTAATCTTGTTTCATTTTTTAAAAGTTTAATAGCCTCTAGATTATTTTTTGTCATGCTTATAAAAATTTTGTGTTGATTCTCACTTTTTTATTTTGCAAGTTTGCTGATTTTATTAATCAAACTTGTTGTTAGACAATTTCATCTATGTGTATATGCATTCTGATTATTCTCACTCTCAAGCTTTCTATTTCCCTTCTATCCCTGTCAATCTCCTTTCTTCCCTACAAATGCCTTTTTTACACTCTTATATGTTTGTTTTGTTTTGTGACCTACTGACTTCAATCATGACATCTGTGTCACCACGAATTTGGAACTCTTTCCTAAGGTCTGATAAGGTCGCCAGTAGATATTCAACTTCTTCAGACAATGCCTCCTCCTCTCTATCAGTAGTCACTAGTTAAGCAAGGAAGAGGTGGACCCCCTAAGCCCTGCCCTCAACCATGCCTTACTTCTGCCAGACCCTGTCTGTTAACTGCAGCTGTTGTGAGTTCAGGATTGTTATGGCTGTCCCATGGCCAGAAGATGACAGCTGAAAGCCTCTCTCCCTATCTTACAGCTCCTTAATTCTTTGCAACACAAAAGTAACAAAAGAATACCTACTGTCTGTGGCTTAGTACTTACTTTTGATCTCTGACCTACTTTTGATACTGAAAATCTTCTCCAGGACAAATTTTCATCACTCCTTTCTTCTGTAGGCTCAGCGAAGCTGACTACCAGTGAGAAGACCAAAGGTGAAGTTTACTCTTCTATGAGAGTTAACAGAAACAAGACACACAGCCTCTCTTATTTTTATAAAAATGTTTCAAAAAACTCCAAAATGATGTTGAAGACATGAGTGCCCCACCATCTAGATTGGTTATATTCAATTGAGACACAAGTACCTTAACAAGTACAGGAGGTTATGTGCTCTTGATACCAGCAAAAACATTACCTAGCAGGAGAAAGAAAGATAAGGCCTGCTAATTGTACAACAGTGGGAAGATACTTTCATAATTACAGGGCTACAGTGACAGCTGCGTACACTGTCCGCTAGCACACGCTGCAGGTGGTAATTTAACCATGTGCATCCCATTCATTTGAATGGAAAACAGTGGGGGGTGGCCCTTCTGAATCCTATATAATTGCCGACATTTTAAGCAACTATCATTTTAATACTGTGTAAAGTATGGCTTATTTTTTTCATAGTAGGTTTTCTTATCCAGCAGAGCTTTTAAGGATCAGGCTTCAAGTATTTGTTCCTTTTGTGTTTAAAATTCTGCCTATATCATTTTCATGTTCCAAGGTACACATGAAGGTTACAAAGCACAAGAACAGCTACAAAGACTCCCTCTAAGAAGAATATTTGATTAAGATCTTATCTTTTTATCAGTATCCCTAAATGTAGTTAAATGTAGAAGAATGAAAAAGATCACTGTCAACAGCAATCTGAGTTCAACTGCAGTTTTGTAAAATTGACTTCAGTCATCACTGTGTTTGAAAACATTTTAAAAATGTACTCATGCTCATTTACTATCATTCAAATCCACAGCTGTCTAGCTAGTTTTGTTAACTTGACATAAACCTAGTCATATCTGAAAAAAAAAACCCTCAACTTGAGGCATTGCCTCTATCAGAAAAGCCTATGGGTACATTTGTGGAGCATTTTCTTGGCAAGTGGTTAATATGCAAAGGCCCCACACACGGTGTATGATATACTTCTGGGTAGGTGGTTCTGGGTCATGTAAGGCTGAGACAGCCATGGGGAGCAATCCAGTGAGCAGCATTCCTCCATGCTTCTTGCCCTGACATTTCATCCATGATAAACTATGATCTGGATGTGAAGACCAAATAAAGCCTTTCTTCCCCACATTGGTCATGGTGTTCATCATAACAACAGAGAGAAAACTAGGGTGATGGCTCTCTGCTTTCAAAGTGAGGAGATAAAATGGTTCCTAAAGAGCCAAACTGTTGGTTGGAGATGAAGGCCACAGCCTCAGCCTTCTGATTAGAGACTTTTGTCTGACTTCACCTATATTGCTAAAAACAAACAAACACATCAATAGCTTTCTTTGTTATTATTGAGGCAGTAAAAACAAGGAGACAATATTATAAGAGTGGGTTTCAACTTCTTGTCTTCAGAGTGGGAACTAGTCGCATTACCTTCTGGTCTCCTAGGGCATTTAAAAAAAACTAGCATCATAATCAGTGTTACTGTTAGAAATATTTAATAACTGGTAAAGATGCTGGTGAAGTGTTGGAGCAAAGACTTGGAGTTTCCAGTCTGATGGCCACTGACATATAAATTGTTGGATTCTCAGGGATATCCAAGCATTCCAGGGTCCTGTTTGTTGGAATGCTGGAAGGTACTCTGCAAACAAAGGCAGTGGTCTTTTGCCAACTATACAGTGTGAGATTTCAACCACCAATTATGATACAGGTGTGCCAGGACTTTTTCTAATTCATCCTCATTCCTCCACTGGCAGAAGATCACACAAGTTGTTAACACTTGGGATCTTGAAGTCCAGTGTACACTGCACTAGAAAATGTTAAAAGAAAGAATAGCTTAGATTCATACCAGTATAAAAACAAAGAGGACACTATAGATAGAGGCTTAGCTTGGCCAAACAAACTTGGATTACAAATTCTGTTTCCTAGGCATCTTGCTATATAGAGACACTAAAGAGACAAGTGAGCTGATAAAACAATATGTATTATTTTCACAGATGAGAAAGTCCTGTTATGAATTAAGGACACTGAGATGTTTGGAGTTTGGTTATTTGCTCTCTGGGTACTGCTCATGTTTTCTTTTAGTCAAAATCAGTTTTCTTTTCATTTTTCTCTTGTCTCCTTGCCTGTTGGTGTCCTATTTAGTGGAAGAGATAAATAGAAGTCAGTGGAAGAAATTAAGTTTCCAGGGAAGAAAATATTCCAATTATGATAAAACCTACAGAAGACTAAAGATTGTCTGCTTGTTTTTATCTTTATATTATGACCAATACAGATTCTGTCACAGAACAAGGACTGTTTTTGCATAGTTTTCCAAGCCAAATTATACCATGAGGCATGATACAGGTTTCAGAGGTTCAGACAGATGGCCAAAGCATTTCCATTTTAACTGTAATTGTGCTTGGCGATATTTTCACTGTATATTACATTAAGATAATGAAGTTGGTGAGCAAGCTCACACAAATCACAAGATTCGCCCCAATTCATCACAAACGGGCTCATTAATGTGGATTTCTATTCTATTTAATTTGGAGGAATGCCAAAGACATCTCACTTCTCTGAACCTAACTCATTTCTCTTTGATTTCCAACTCAGCCTTTTGGAGCACAGTGAACAGTGTATTTGGCATTTACTGGTTTTGTTCCTCATCTAGTTCATACTTTCTTTTCCCTTTAGGAAATGATGAAGCATCCACTCCTCTCCCTGCCTCTGCCTTTTCTTCATTTTCTTTTCAGCTTCCTGGTTCACTCTCTCTCTCTTTTTTTTAACATGGAGGCATAGTTGACATGCAACATGTTACACATACATAATCTATGGATTTGATGCTCAGAATATTTTCATTGAACATATCTATTAGTTTATAATGTTTTCTGGTTTTTATTCTCTCCTTCTTTTCCCAAGTCTTAACCTCTAAGAGCCTTTGATCTCCTACAAAAATTTTCTTACAGTGGTAATTTCCTTTCTCATTGTGATAGACCCTGAAATTTGGGAAGCAGCATGGATGTAATGTTGAGTTCTCACATATGTAGTCTGTAGATGACTTGACCTTTATACTATACAGAACAGCATAAATAAAATTGAACTAAACAGATGGAAACTGAAAGAATGGAGAGGACAAAATAAAATACAATAATGGTAGTTGTCGTTTTGGTACTGTAGGACACAAATACTGATACGATGAATATCTTAAGAAACCAAACACAGCATTGATTGTGGCACATTACATTTTTTAAAGGGAGGTGGACTACAGATGAGATCAAAATTACTGGCCTTATTTGAAGACACTTATTTGTGGACTAGGGTGTAATGAATGGAAATGTTAAAGAAAATATTGACATCCCAAAATATGGAACTATATTTTGTTGTCATTGAAAATAAACAATTTGGATAGATGACTTACAGTACCTTTAAATTTTTAATAGAATGGTTTTCCTGTCTGTTTGTCTACTTTGCGATTTGGGCCTAAAGTTGAGAAACCATATTGTATAGGAGTGGTTCTCAACCTGTGAGTCATGACAACTCTGACAAACTTTTATCTCCAAAAATATTTACATTATGGTTCATAACAGTAGAAACATTATAGTCATGAAGTAGCAGCAAAGTAACTTTATGGTTGGGGGTCCCACTATGTGAAGATCTGTACTAAAGGGTCGCAACATTAGGAAGTTTGAGAACCACTGCTATAGAGCAGGTACTCTGTGATTGATCATATTGATTTTCATTCCATGATGAAACAAAAGCCGAGCACTTTATGCCCAGCTGTGGGAGTGGTGAAATCAGCGTGTATGTTAGTGTGGTTCTGTTTGTGAAGAAATACAGCAAAAGTGGAGTTTTATCACTAGAACTTCTTTCCTTTATCTGTAAATTAAAACAACTTCAAGTAACTTGTGCTAAATGAGAGAAGACATTTTAAAAGCCTGGCATACAGTAAACCATCTTTAAAATACTGGATATTATTCTTAATTTGGAAATTTGGTATTTTAGTGGTGTTTGAATCAAACTCTTCACATATCTCTCATCCCAACCTACTTGCCCTTTAGAAAATGGGTATTGATTTTTCAAACTCTGGAAGCTATAGCTGTAACCAGTCAAGAAAATCTCCCAGATCAACAGCTATTGAGTTAGCTGCCCGCAAGCAGCCATGAGAGGGTCACTTCTGATTAGAACTGACATCTAGGACTTTTTAAAATGAGTTCCTTCCTAGCCTCCTCATGGATTCCTCTTTATTGCTCACAGAATTGTAAGCCTCATTACTTAAAATAGCACAGGCACTACATTTGCTTTCTGCTCACAATCAATATGATTCCAAATAATTAAAAGTTCAGGCACTACTATTTTCCTCATGAGGTGTCTTGGAAGCCAATAAACCTACAATGAGTTTAAATGATGCTAACTTTTCATGGCCTGAAGATTGCTAACCATGAATTAAGTGTAGAAATTGACACGATCATAGCATGGTGTGAGTGGTGTAGCATTTGACAAAATTATTGCTCTCTGGCAGAGACTGGAAGGCAGAGCTCCTTGTAATTTGTGGCAATGATGACAGAAGCACTGGCTTTAGGAGAAATCTTTGCATATTAGCTGGTATATAGTTTTGGGTTTCTCCAAAACTGGTTCCCAAGTTTAGATTTGATTAGAATTTTATTTGCTAATATTCTCTTTTAAAGATCATAATTTAAGATTCTCTTATAGCATTGCAACATCTTTTAGCAAGAGCAGTATAGACTGAATAACAACTGAGGTGGGTTACTAGATTTATTTATTAGCTGTTATATTTTATTTATTTATATTTATTGTTATAATTTTACAGCATGCTGCTCTGTTAATCCTGGGATTTAGTTTCTGGGAAAGCCAATGAGCTGATGCTAACAGAGAATAAAGAAGCCCTGAGTGTGTGAACAAGTGGGTGTATATGCATGCACCCATAGGAATGCAGGCTGGGATGGAGAGAATTATAAATCCAATTAAAGAGGTTCTGGTTTTCCCATTGTGTAACACTTCAGTGCTTCTTAGATCACTGTGGCCCACTCTGAGTACTTTGGCCACTGAGAAGTGGTAGATGATTTACATATCATCTACAGATGCCATGTGGTTCCATAGCCTATGGGAAAGGGAAGAGTGGAGTGAGGCTGCAGGCCTTGCCACTACAGATGGAGAGGGAGCTGGCTACTACCCAACTGGTTCCCAATAGTTGCTTCTTATGTAAACTTTGAGTGTTATTTCTAGGGAAATTCTCCCATTTCCTGGGTGAGTTAGGCAGTGACTTCGTGAAAATTTACTGAACTGTTGGAACAGCAAAGGAAGTCATGTATTCTGGGCAAACTATTTTAGTTCAAATATTACATATTTCCTATTATCTCTTGAGAATGTTTTCTTGATATTTCAGGAAGAATTTTGAGATGAGTAGAGAAAACAAACAAAGCCTCAAGATTCTCTAAGTGAGATTGTTTTTTCCCCTCCAGTGGGATTTTGAAATATGTTCTACACTCTTTTTATCTACTTTAAGAATTTAAACTGTCCAGCTATGCCTGGGATCTTCACGAGGAAGGATTTAATAACTGAGTATGGACTGTTTAAAGAAAGTCTCTACAAAGTCAAGACATTTGGTACTAGACATGAGGCAACTTGCTTTGAGTGTGAGTTTAGGCACTGCACTGATGCTAATGCAGCACAGCCCAGGGCATTTTCTCCACACAATAGGACAATGCTGTTTATTCTAACTGCTAAACAATTGAAAGGAAAGTTCCTGCATCGATTGGTAAAATAGTCTTTTAAAATGTTTTTGTTGTTGTTGGGAAGAAAATAAATTTCTCAGAGATGCAGTCACCAAATTCACTCAAGCGTACATTTTCTTCACAAAACAGCATTATTTCCTGTTAGAGATGTAGCTTAGCTGGTAGAGTGGCATGCACTGAGCTCTAGATTCAGCGCTGGCACGACATAAACCAGGGGTGGTGATGCACATCTGTCATCTTTGCACTTGAGATACTGAAGCAGAAAAGTCAGAAGTTCAAAGTCATCCTTACCTACCTAGCAAGGTTGAGGCCAGTCTGGGCTGCATGATATCAACAGGTGGGAATTGTTTAGAAAATTTAGTGTAAAAAAGACTCCAAAGAAAAGTGACCCAGAAATGTCCCTAGGACTATCCATTGCTTTGTCCTAGGGAGAGGCTAGAGATGCCAGAAGTGCCAAAGCAAACAGTGTCTCTGGTACAGTCATGGCCAGAGGCTGGGGAGGTTTAAAAGGGCTTCTGCTTTTCCCTTATCTCTTTGCCCTAAAATAATCTGCACTTCCTGGAAACCATACTGAGGACATGACTGGAACATGGAGGATTTCCACACCTGGGGTGAAAACTGGTCTGACCAGCCCATCCCTGCTCTGTTCTCTTCCTCCACCCACTAACTTAACTCCTAGGCAGTGATATTCACTGGTTTCCAACTCTCTGCCACCTTCTCCTACTATACAAGAGCTATTCTTTCTTTCTCTTCCCTAAGAGTTTCAAAAAAAAATTTAAAAAGTTTCTCTCGGTGGCAGTAATTAACAATATTACTGTTTTCCTTTATATAAAAATGATGTGGGTTCTCTCCCCTCATATTAATTCTTTTAATTTTTACAATGATATGTGATGATAACTCCTTTTCTCTGTTTTTTTCCGAAGAACTGGAAGTTCAAGTCATTTGATGAAAGTCACTAGGCTCATCATCAATTTTTCAACATTGAATTGCAGTCTGGTTCTGGAGTCAGCATGATCATCCAGTTTACTGAGGTTTCTCATACTTCAGATGCTACAGAACTGTCTCTAAAGCAAGTTAAACTCCGGTGCCTGTGGTCCTGAGCAGAGAATTTCTTTTTGAGAAGTTTGCTTATACCCACAAAGAAATATGACCATAAAGACCCTTTTTTATGTCTTCTCTCCAGCTTGTCACATACACAATCCCCAATTTCTTTTTTTTTAAAACAGTGCATCAAGTCAGTTAAACATGTCCATGTGTGTATACATGTGGGGCTATTCACCAGAGCATTGAACACCTGCCAGTGGTCAAATCCTCAATCAAGAATGACTCTCTCTCTCTCTCTCTCTCTCTCTCTCTCTCTCTCTCTCTCTCTCTGTGTGTGTGTGTGTGTGTGTGTGTGTGTGTGTTGTGTGTGTGTGTGTCTAAAATATATTAAACTTTAATTGAAATAGAATTACATCACCTCCCTTTCCTCCTACCAGCCCCTCCCAGTTAACCTCTCTTACACTCCTCCCATGCTCCCTCAAGGTGAGACCCTCTTTTTCTTTGATTATATTTGTTACATACACAGACACATACACATGCATGCATGTGCGCAATCACATATGCAAATGTGCATGCACAAACATATGTAAATAGAATCAGTTGAAAGAAAACAAAAAGAAAGGCAACCAACTGTGGTGCTGTATCATTTATGATTGACTAAAGCTTGCCTGATTCAGAAAGCAAAGCCAACTTCAAGCTATAGATATCACACAGTGTTGATACATACCTTTAATCCCAGCAGCCAGAAGCTAGGAAGTGGTGTCACACACCTTTAATCCTAGGACTCGGGATTAAGAGATAGATGTATTTCTGAGTCCAAGGCCAACCAAACCTACACAAGATTGATGCAGTCCTAAAGAGAAACAGCTCACACAAGGATGATCTCAACAGCTGGGACCACATGCCTTTAATCACAGCATTAGAGGGGTATAAAAAGAAAAGAGCAGGGTCTTCAGTAGTCAGTATCAGCCATTCATTCTCTAGCCACATTGAGGATAAGAAAACATTGAAGTTTCAGGATTCTTCAGCCATGCTGAGTAGAGGCAGCAGTCTGAGGTTTGGTGGAGCCACGATCACTTTTCAGCCCTAGGTAGACCAGCAGCTTTACTTTTCTGATCTTCAGCTTGGAGCTTGAACCTCAATACCAGTCTCTGAGTCTTTTATTTTTCATGCAATAACCAACCAAAGAATGATTCTCCCTCTCCCAGTGACTACCACCAACAGCTCCTCAGTACAGGGCGACACCTGGAGGTGTTCTACTCTATCTATGCTGAGAATTTGCTGACTTGATATTGTTTAAGTCTTGTAAAGGCTACCACAGGTACCGTGACTTCATGGTTGCAGCAGCCATGCGTTCACACTCCTCTCCAGTTGCTGATTCTTATATTCATTCAGCATCCTCCTCTGAGCCTCGATGGTGATGGGGCTAATGTAAATGTCCTACTTAAAGTTGAGCACTGCACCTAGTCTGTTTTTCTCAGCATGTTGACCAGTTATGCATCTACGCACTACTACTACTCACTGAAAAAGGGAACTTCTCTAGCCAAGGTTGAGAGCAGTCAGGATCTGTAGGCATAAACATAAATTTGACAACATGATCATTTAGCAAAATAACAATAGCAGGTTCTGAGCTGGGCCTATGATCTCCCTAGCCATGAGCTTTCTACAGTGCCAGGCATGAAATACTTCCTATTGAGAATCTTCAAATTCAAACAGAAACAGTTATCCCATAACACTCTTGCCTGCCAAGTGACATTGCAGCACACAGAGTCTAGCATGAGGGGAGACAATTGATGTCTTTTCTCTATGTACAGCCTTCATAGCACCTCCCAGAACTATGGTTACTAGCTAGCAGGAAGAAAGTTTTGTGGTTAATTTGAGAATTATTTCTTTGTGTCCTATAACCAAAGTTTGGCATTTTCAGTAATGGGGTCTTACTGTGTAGTTATTGTGCACATGGTAATAGCCTGTGTTATTTTGAAAATTACTGGGACCACCCTGACCAATAACTCATAGGGTATCCTATTCCTCATATTTTCATTTAATAACCCATGTCTTTTGAGAGCGATGTTGTCCACCCATGCAGATTAATTCTGTTCCAAATCTTTTATTATTAGTTTTATTTTGAAATTAGTTTACTATGTTGTGGACTTATATAAGGCTTTTTCATAACCTTTATTTTGGGTTTTCTCACCCACTGCCCTCTCTTCTCCACCATCCCTCTCACCCCCATCTGTGATCCATCTTTCAACCCTCAGTATTGCATGTGTTCTATTTTCCTTCCAACTGTTTTTTCTCTAAGTTGGGTTGTGAGATATTAGTCTTCCCTATGTCTTTCCAGATCCCCTCACTTTGGACAGCCCTTCCGTATACCTGTTTGCCCCCATGCTCTACCACCGCCTCCCTGCTTAAGCCTTTCTGTCACCTGTATTTTACCTATAATCTACTATCCCCCTTCTTTAAAACGTCCCTCCAAAATTTTCTCCTTCTGTGTTCCCAGCTTTCAAATTAAATGCACAAGCTAGGCACTGAGTTTTGTAGTGGAACCTTGGCTGGTGGCTGAGAATGTCTGTGCTCTGAGCTAAGGGTACAGATTGACCAGGGATTGCACTTTGTAACCCAAGGAAATACTCTATTGTCTGTTTTCCACATGACTTGGATCATTTAAGAGTTAATTTAGAAATGTGCTCATTCAAATTAATTGAACCCCATTATATAAACTACATTGTACTTAGCTTTCTTATATTAAAAATCTATATAGCTTCAGCCCTATCAAAATGAATTTTTGTCTTTGGCTTGAGGTTCCTGCTATACTGTAAATGAATGATAAATGAAAGTATTGTCTTTTATTTGAGCCAAATGATACAGTAATTATACACTAATTACTTTCTCACCTATCTGGTTGTCATTTATGTAATCATGTCAACACTATTACAGGGCATGTTCCTCGTTGAGAATTCTTAGGTTCCCAGCTTGTGTTCTAATTTATGTGGTCGGATTTTAACACTTTCCCATTTTATGCATTTTCCACTTTCCTTGGAAAAATCAAATCACCCTTTCCCTCACAGTATATTCTGCATATTTAATCTGATGAGTCTATGTCTAGTATCTGGATATTGTGTTTAAATTTTCTTGGGTTTAAATTAATTATATAATAAAAAACATATTTTGGAAAGTTTAAAAAGAGATAAACAGGAAATAGAAAGCAATCAGAAAAGCATAAAAATATGAAAATACAAATTAAAGATCATGCTACAGAAAATAGGAAAGATACAATATGAACTGACGGACTTGAAAAGAATTTCTGAATTGTTTACATGCATATGTGTGTGTGTGTATGTGTGTTTGTGAAGATGTGGTGGTAATGGCCACTGTACATTATGCCTTACTCAATTCATGGCTGTAGCATAAATGGGTGAACATCTCAGATGAAAATTCTTTTCCATGTCTTCCACTCCAGATTTCAGTTTATTTTCAAGTGATATTCTTTGATCCACACAGCTTCAAAACACACGTAAAGGAATTGTCCCAGAAAAAGAATGGACACTGCTATGACTGACACTAAGGTCTCATCTGAGGACACAGGAGGGGAGTCTTTCTCAGAACTGTTTCCCTTCATAGCATCTGGGGGCCGAGCAGGGACTGAAATTCTGAAATATAAAGAGGATGTGAGTCAGAATGGCCAAGTTGGAAAAAGAATTAAAAAGTAAAACACATGAAGGGAACATGTCCTAATTAAAACCACTTCCCTGACTTCACAAAGCCCCCGACTGCTCACAGATGAAAGCAAGGCTGCTTGTTTTATTAGTTGCCTCCCCAATCAATACCATCCTGAAGCAACAACTGTGTAAACACAAAGCCTCAAGCGGACACTTTGGAGAGCCACCTGCACTCTGATCTGAGAGCAGCCTGAATGACATCTCGGCATTCTCATGAGAAGTCTTCTACTTTCTCAGGACACAGCATTCCACGCTGTGACTGGGGCGTGCTCAGTAGTGTTTGTTATTCCTGTCCATGCAGTTCACCATTTTCAATCATGCTCAGAAAAGGAGGAATTCATCTCTGAGTTTGAACAAATAAGCTTTTGACATAATCCTCATGGTATTTTGAATAAAATGTTTAAGGAATCATAATCTAATCCCAATAATTCCTAATGCATGCATCCTGGTTCCACAATTAAAACATGCATCATTGACTAACAAAGTTACATTTGATCTGATTTTTTTGTCTTGTATGAATAAGAGTCTTATACAATGCCTATATGGGAACTGCAACCAAAATATATTCTAAATTATTAATCTTGCAATAGGATTTTGCTATAGCAATAAAACAAAGGTGTTATCTAATTACTACTGCCAAATGGGTTATTCTAAATGGTAATCTAAATTGGTACCAAACTCAGAGTTTTAAAATAAAATAAGTGAATTAAAGCTTATTTTAAGTAGTTTGATATAGTTTTATCCATGGCTTTGTTCACCAAAGCAATATAAAGTAAGAACTGCCAAGATATCATAAGGACATGAGCGGCTAGGGGTCAGAAGCAACTGTCCTCAATAACCACAGGAGTCTGAGTGTGAACTTCAAGCCAGGTTTGACTCCAGAGATTGGATCCAAGAATGATTTCCTTCCTTGCTGATTCTCTTACTATCTTCCAAGTAACATTTTAAAAAAATACTATTTATTTATTTATTTATTTATTTATTTATTATGTATACAGTTTTCTGCTTCCATGTATATCTCCACACCAGAAGAGGACACCAGATCTCATTATGGATGGTAGTGAGCCACCATGTGGTTGCTGGGAATTGAACTCAGGACCTCTGGAAGAACAACGGGTGCTCTTAACCTCTGAGCCATCTCTTCTAGCCACAAAGTACCATTTTGAGTTGAAATCTTTCTAGCATTAGATGAATTATGTAGTGACAAAAAATTCAGTCAATAATTAAAACCCACAAGGGAATTAATTATACAAGTAAAGTTCCTGGATTAAATTTCTTTCACTGTACATAATTTTCACATTAGGCTTTTACTATTCTGTCAAATATAAAATAAATAAAATAAAATATCTCAGTTGCAAACACACCAAAGGAGCTGTAGAGACTGCTCAATGGTTAAAAAATATTTTGCTGCTTGTGCAGTCTATGTTGTTCAGTTCCCAGGCACCCTTATGGTGGCTTGCAACCTTCTGTAACTCCAGGTCCAGGGCATCCTATTCTGCCCTCTATGGGCACTTCATGCATGTGGTGTGCATACATGCATGAGGACAAAAAACCACACATAAAATATGAATGAATAAATACTTTAAAAGATGCACTGAAGTTGTAATTTTAGTAGCTTCTTAAAGCTTATCATGCATGAATAATTTCAATTTTGAAAATTATCATTGTGTGGACAAACATAATGCTTGAAAGTGTCAGACCCCAACATCAGATCTGGGGTAGAGTGTATGCTTGATTTTGATTTGCTTTTGAGACAGTGATAGGTAGACATAGGGAATATAAGGAAATACTAATAATGAGATTATAAGAGAGAATGGAAGAGACTTTATAATATTTGATTTCCTTCGCAAATCAAATATTTATTGCTAACATGACAAAAGATTAGGTTTTGTAGGATTCTGAAGCTTATGGAATTTAGCAGAGCAGTGCTTAAAGCAATGGCTCTCAACCTTTCATAGTGGTCTCGTATCTTATATTTACATTATGATTCATAATAGTAGAAAATTACAGTTATGAAGTAGCAATGTAAATAATTTTATGGATGAGGGTCACCACAGCATGAGGAATGGTATTAAGAAGAGGGCATCGTATCCCCTGGAGCTGGAGTTACAAGTTGTTTCTGAGCCCCTTGATAGGTAATGGGAACCAAACAGTGATCCTCTGCAAAAGCAGTATCTCCTCTTCACTGCTAAATCTGTCTCACAAATTCAGACATTATTCTTAAATGTTAAAATATTTACATAAAATCAATTTAAAGTACAATTCAAGGCTAGTAAAGTAGCTCAGTCAATAAAGTGTTTGCCTTGAAAACATGAGGACTTGAGTTTGACTCCCAGAACCCACATTTTAAAAAGCTCAGAGTGGTGACATGAATAATATTAGCTCTGAGAAATGGAGGCAGAAAAAAAAAACCCTGGGGCTTACCCAGCCAGCCTAAAATACTTGCTGATCTCCAAAAGTGAGAGACCTGATTCTAAGTAAATAAAATATAACATAAATGATAACTGAGGAATGACACCTGAGGTTATCATCTGACCTCCACAAAGAAACACACACACACACACACACACACACACACACACACTATAGCCAACTATAACTGTTTGTTAAAAAGCAGTGATTTCAATAGTAAGTACTTAGAGATAACAAACAGCCCTCTAATTGGACTTAAGACCCAATCATCAAGAGGGAGATTGTTTGTTCCTGGTACCAGCCAAGAAACAGTTAGGGTTATTGGAGTCATGGATCTTGGAGGAGACACTGCAACCACCAAGTTACTAAACCAAAAAAGTCTTACATTCTATATATTGGTGTTTATACCCACAGATAAGCCTAGTCCTTACCCCTTATCAGGAAAACTTCTCTTTGCAAAAGACAGAGATCATTATAGAAAGCCACAACCAATCAAAATTAGGATTTATGGAGCTCAGTCCCAACTGATACATCTACAACACATCTTCTGGACCTAAGGTTCTGGGATCATTGTGGGAGAGGGGGCAGAAAGATTTTAAGAGCCAGATGACTGGGGAGTTTGCTGTGAGATTATGTCTTCTAGTAATGCCAGAAGCTACATTCTTGAAAGCTTCTGCCTACATTCTTGAAAATGACTGCCTAAACATCAACAATAGTAAACATGCTAACACAGGCAGGAGAAATCTCATGAGACCTCAACATGCTACAAAGAACTACAACAAACTAAGGAATGCTGAGAGTGGGAGTTGGCTATCAAATACCAGATGATCTGCCCTGAAAACAGAAAACATACACATAAAATTAACATTATATAGATTGAGCAGGTTGTATTTATGTATTTAATAATATATATGTATAAATACATGTATATATGTAACAACAATTGATAATTAAAGTGGGCATGGATTTGAAAGACGAGAGGGCTTGGAGTGAGAAAAGGGAATGGGGAAATAATGTACTTATAAACTCAAGAAATCCAAACAAACCAGCAAGTGTATAAGATTAAATCATCAACGCCAAGTAGTTTGTGAACAACTCAACCTTTGTTTCTTCCTCTCAAGGTATCTCTAGAACTTTAACATGTTCACATGGATATAATAAACATTGAATATTGAAAACTTACCAGGTTTTTCTGGCTTGATTTGACCCAGAGGAATGTTATAGGTAAAGGGACAAACTGGTTGCCAAGTTGAGATTTACTAGACACTCAGAAAGATAAGTGTGGTCCACAGACATATATCATGTCTTAAATGTTGTCTCGTAAGTCTGTACACAAACAAGACACATATACACTATTTTGGCAAGTGTGACAATAGATGTGCACTAAGCTGGAACACTTGGTGTTCCTTATGATTATAAGTAGATGGTTTTATTTTCTTATGGATTTGTTCCCCCATGCCTGCCCATTTTCAAAATCAGTCCATCATACTTAGAGCATAATTTATCTCCAAAGCATATTCCTGTGAAACAATACTCCAGATTCAGTTAAATGAACAAATCTAATGCAGGATAAATAAAAAAAAGCCTATAGGCAGACACATGCTAGGAACTTCATAGAACACCAAGGAAAATTGAATATTACAAAAATCCTTGCATATAGAAAAGATATTGTTCACAATGGAATCATAACAGGATGAAGAGTGTGTTTATCAGTCACAACTCTGGAAACCTAAAGACAGTCTTCAAAGATCTGACAGAAAAGAACTGTCAATTTAGGATTATGCAAGAAAAAATTCAAGAATAAAAATAAAATCAAAACACTGTAAAACTGAAAGTTTCTTATCAACAGACAATTACTTTAAAATTTCTCAGATACTTTTAGCGAGTAGAGATTTGATTTACAATGCAGAGGTACTAATGAGCAAGAATACCTTAAGAGTGTATAAAACATCGATAATGATTTGCATATCAAGTTCATATTATAGATAATTAAAAACCGGACTCTGCACATTTTCAGTCCATCTATCCATCTAATCCATCCATCACAATAGATTCTTTTTAAAGTCCTCTTATCATCATCTCTTCAGCTTAAGTATGGTGGTAGTTTGAATGTTACCAGTCCCCATAAGCTCACAGGGAGTGGCACTATTAGGAGGTTTGGCTTTGTTGGAGTAGGTATGGCCTTGTTGGAGGAAGTGTGTCACTGTGAGAGTGGGCTTTGAGGTCTCATGTATGCGCACGACACACCCAGTGTCTCAGACCACTTCTTGTTGCCAGCAGGTCAAGATCTAAGGGCCCTCAACTCCTTCTCCAGCCTGCTGCTTGCTTCCCATTATGATGATAATGAACTAAACCTCTGAACAGTGAGCCCCAATTAAATGTTTTCATTTAGGAGATTTGCCGTGGTCATGGTGTCTCTTCACAGTAATAGAAACGCTAGCTAAGACAAGTATCATTTAGAAAAAAATTCCTCATATGTATATTATTCTTCCTTTGATTTGTTGACTTCCTCCCTTTCTTGGCAGTTATACATCCACACTGGTAACCACAGTTTATCTCCATTTCCTGTTTCTTCTGCCACTGTCTTAGCTGATACTCATTTTCCTGTTTAAACACCTTCACTAGTTCCTGCTTTCATTCTCTGCTGCTGCTCTTCTTGTCATTTCACTGGGAAAATCAAAGCACTTTTGAATAAAATAACCACACATTTCTCTTACCAACAAACAAACCATCTTCTCCCTGCATTGACAGATGATCTTTGTTCTGTCTTAAGTCACTCCCTCCTTTCCTGGAACTGGCTTCAAAAGTTTTTACTGTTTTAAGACATAACCTCAAACCATTTCTTTCTCTCCCTTTTTTTTTTAAAGAAAAATGATACGTCCTCCTTTGCTAACTGCATTAGTTGTATATAAACTTGCTATCTCTCCTGCCAAAAGCACACAGAACAAAATAATAGCTAACACTGTGTGTGGTTTCATTTTTCCCACCAACATTTGCTCCCATGTCAAATGAGCTTTCTATTTTACTGCCTTCAGGTGTTACACTTGTATTTCTGTGCTCTTAAGACAGAAAAATGCCTGTATTCTACATTTATACATTGGTGATTTTTCAAAAATTGAATATGCTTATGAAAACAATATCCAGAACATAACATTTTCTGCAGGCCAAAATACCACCTGCATGTCTCTTTTGAGAACAGCTCTCCCCAACTGTCAATTTTCTTGACTTTTAGCAAAATAAATTGTGTTTGTTCTGACTTTCTCTCTCTCTCTCTCTCTCTCTCTCTCTCTCTATATATATATATATATATATATATTATATATATATATATATATATATGGAGTCAAAGAATATGTGCCCTTTTGTAACTGAATTCTTTTGCATTTTATCAATGAGAGATACATTTTATGTCTCTAAAGTATCATATCCATTGCTTTGATACACTCTAGCTTGTCCTGGATCTTCTTAAGTTTTATTATCGTTGTCCCAGGAAGCACTGCATTGTGTTATTCACTGGTCTGATACCATCTCACATAGCCTTCTTTGTATTCTGTTTACTTGTTTATTTACTTATGTGTGTTCAGATTTTTATGTATGATTATGGACTCAAGATATGCAGTTGCATTCTAGTGCTCCTCATTTTGCTCATCGAAACCAGATCCACCCAGAGCTTCTTCTGTCACCCATAACAGCGATTCGTTTCTTCTGGTACTTAAAGTAAAAACTACTGAGAATTATTTTTGAATCCTGCCTTTTTCCCTCATAGCTGACCTAGTTTGTCATCAAATCCATTAAAAAAGACCACACACACACACACACACACACACACACACACACACACACACACACTCACACACACACAAACACATAATCTTCTTAGAGTTGTTAGCCAGGTAAATCATAGAACTGTTAAGGGAAGAGTTACCTAACACCCTAGTCACCAAGCATCTGTATAAGATCACTAACACTAACTCCACAGACTGCATGAAACAGTTCCATTCCCCTCTTGGGAATATGTGTTAAATCACTCAATTTAACAGAGAAGTTTTTCCATTTATTAAAAACTGTGTTGTTTATTGACATATATTAGTTGTTCAAAATATTAGGCCAGCTTTCATTATGCCATTTTCATACATGCATATGAATGCCCTTACCATATCATTCCCCAATCCCCTTTCATGTCTTTTAAAGGCTTGCACAGAAACACTGACATCTTAACAACTGCTGAGTAGGTCCTAGACCATCTCAGCTAGGAGGAGTGATGATGATGACCTTCCAGAAGCTCACTGGGAAGCTACTCAGAAAGTGACATTGACAATGTCACTTTGCTGGAGAGGTTCTGGAAAAGGACACTTACACACTACAGGCAAAAATATAAATTAGTGCAGCCACTGTAAAAATCATTAGAGTAGAGCCCCCCCCCCCAGGAAAAAAAAAAAACTAAAACCACTTCTATCCTAAGACCCAGCAATTACACTTCTTGGTACTTACCCAAAAGATTGCTAAGCATGTCACAGAGGCATCTGAACATCTGTGTTTATTGTGCACTGTTTGCGATAGCTGATAAATGGAACCAGTCTAGTTACACACAAGAAAATAAAGGATGAGGACAATGTGCTACACATGCACAGTGGCATTTTATTCAGGTGTAAAGAAGGGTGAAATTATGACATTTTCAGAATAATTCACAGGTTGTTATTTTAAGTAATATAAGGCAAAATCATATAACTATCATACAATAATACAAAATCAGACAAATATTGTTCTCTCATGTGGAATCACGATTTAAATTTATAAATTTAACCTATTGTATTTCTAAATGTAAATTAGTATATTATATAATATGCAAAATAAGTAGAGAATGAAATAGAAAAGGGACTTTCAAAGGGGATAGTGGGGTGTAATTCCAGGGGAGTAGGTGTCAATTCATAATGGTATATATGTATGAAAATGTCACTGTCTTAGTCAGTGTTCTATGGCCATGAAGAGACACCATGACAATAGCAACTCTTATAAAAGAAAACATTTAGTTGGGGCTGGCTTACAGCTTCAAAGTTTTACTTCATTGTCATCATAGTGGGGAGCATGGTGATTTTCAGGCAGACATGATGCTGGAGAGGATCCAATTGGGCATTTAAAATCCCAAAGCCCACCTGCAGTGATATACGTCCTTCAACAAGGCCACACCTACTCCTGCAAAGTCACAGATCCTAATCCCTATCAAGTACTATCATTCCATAATGGCTAAGCATTCAAATCTATGAGCCTATGGGGGGCATTCTTATTCAAACCATCACAGTTACAATGAAATTTTCTTTGTATGCTGAAAAAAACAATAATAAAAGAAACTCATATTGCTCTATTTATCGACAAATGCAAAAAAGGAGTAGTGACTTCTTTCTCTCCTTCCAAATTATCTTCTTAGAACCTTGAACATAGAACCATCAGGTTAATGAGGCACTGGATATGTGGCTAATATAGTGGCCACATCAGAAGTCAGTGAAACAGACTGTCGGCATATCTGTGTCTAATGTTTGTATCAAATGTGTTTAAGTCAACGCATATCAAAGAGAACCACATCATAATATTCACAGCATAATGGTTCATTTTACATGGAATGTATGTATTGGAATGGACTACAAATAAAGACATACCTAAAAGAGTTTCATAGTAACAAAGTTTATTTTCTATTAATAGACTATGTCTTTCTTTGCACAAATCTTAAGTTGGTCTATTTGGAGAACATTCAATGACTACCACACTTAAATCATTTTTTTTTTTTTTTTGCTGGGTGTTGTGTTGACTAATTTCGTCTGGTATGTGGTATGAAGTATATTTCTTCAGTACTTGTTGCAATGAGGTTTATAATAATTTGATACCAATGTAATAATTTAATATAAATAATAAGATATTTTCATGTTATTTTCGAACAAAAAATGCATTCCATTTTGATAGAATCTTAGAGTTTTTCATGCTTTTTGAATTCTAGTATTAGATATGGGTCATAAAAGGGTTTTATCTTGTTCTTGTCAGGGACAAGAATCTATTGTTTCACCGAAGAGCTCAAAGAGTTCAAGTAGAGAAATATGGGATATTTTCAAAGGAAACCTCACACAAAAGAATTTGCCCATCATGATGAGATAGACTGAAAAAAAAAAAAAAAAAACAAAACACTTTATGTGGTCCAGCCCTCAGTAGCAGCAAACCATTTTGAAGAAGCATCTTCCCTTCTTAGTCTCTGTGCTGACAATCGCGTGTATTTTATTTGTATGCAAGTGAATGACAGTTTATTGTGTCCTAGGGGATAGGGTATTAATGATGACTTGCTTCCTGCTGTGGGGCCTGTCATAATTTTGTAGTCAGAAGAGTGACAGAAGTAACAGCCAATCAGTATGCTAATACTGCTGGAGAATGGGTAGTTAGTCCATTTTAACTAAGGGCTTTCTGCTAAATCTTTAGGTAATTTTCATTAAAAATGACGCAGTTTTGATGGCTGTACAAATTGCTCGACAGAAGCAGTTGAAGAAACGATACATTTCTTTTGTGCAGCAGTCAGAGTTCTGCCTCAGCAGGTGCTTCGCAGTGAAAAAAATGAGAGAGAGAGAGAAAAGCTTCTAATTGGAAAGGCCCATTTTGGTCAACAAGAACCAATCACTAAAACATCCAGTGGCTTGTTATATCAATGTCTTAGCATGGAGAATTCTATATCGTACACAAAATTAAATCTAGTTTCTGACATGCAAACACAAGGCAAGGCCTTTGAAAGCAATAGTTGAAAGCCAAGTGTAAAATTTCCTGCAAAATTCCCACAATATTATGTCATTCATCTTTTTCTTTATTGTACCATTTCTTTACTTTTCATGTCATTATAAAAGGAAAAGATACCCCTAAAACAATAGCATTCAGTGGTTGCAACTATATATTCTAATATTTTATTAGCCATTTTATTACATATAGCCTATAGGGAGTATACTCTTCACTAGGAAAAGGGAATTTCTTAAAATGACTTCCGAGTGTTTGCACAGCACGTGAACACATGATTACAGGGGGATTACTGGATTAAGGTATTGACAGTTGGCAGCCTTAAGGGTACAGATAAAACGAACTCCATTTTCTATCCATAAAATCACATTTTATTCTTACCCACATACAAACAACATCGACTATGTAAACTATAAAAGGAATTATTTTAGGAATACTATTGTCACTTAAATATGTTCATCATAGAAAACAAAACAATAGCAAACAACAACAACAATTTCACTATGCATGAAAAGCAAGGTAATATAATTTAATATCACAAACATATTTTTGGTGTCTGATTAACCCCTGGGGCTGGAGGAGGAATTCTTTTTAAATGTATGGAGACTTGCTCATGGTAATTACAGAATGAAAACTTAGCTTGTGGGATATTCAATGCTGTCCACAAATATATTGGGTATATCTTGACATAACTTAGGTGTTATACCAAATGAAATTATATTCATTTGAAAACTATAAGAGACCTTGTTTGCTGCCTGCTGTTTTTTTATATATGCAAATCTTTATACATTACAGAACAACCTAGCTGCCTTCCACAATCCCATAAACGTTTTATTGTTTTATGAGATGTTAGTAATAAATGTGATTGATGATTTTTTTAAAATTGCCTATTAGAAATACACTATTTTGTGATTAAATACTTATGGAAAACTCAGTTCTAAACCAAGATATTGCAAGGTAAAAACTGACTTGGATGCCAAAGTACTTGTTTAATCTAGTACTTAAATTTGCTTGCGTGCTTATTTTAGATGTTATTTTTCTTCTAGTTTACAGAGATTTTGCATTTCAATCAATTGCAAACATTTAGAAAATACTGCCATTGTGGCTTGGGACAGAGAAATAGCTTGAACACACACAGCCACGACGGTGAATAGCTATAATTATATTGGAGTGCATCCAAGAAATCAGCTATTCTGCTTACACTCACCACCTCTTCAAATTCATGAACACCTCAAGCAAGCATACTGTAAATCAGTTTTAATACTAAAAAATGGTGATCATGGTTGTGTAGTTCATTGACAAATTTTACATTGCTTTTATATTCCAAACATAATAAAAATAATGTGAATATTGATAATGGAAAATTAAGTATAATTTTTCAACTACAGCTTTACTCCTTAGTATTTACAAACTTTATTGGCTTAATTTAGTAAAAGCAGTTCAAAAATATAAAAATGAAGTCTTAAGAGAGTAATCAATCAAATGTTTTCAAATTTATTTTTACCATACACTTTAAAACTATGTTTAGCTTTTTTGAAGTTCACAGTACATTACTAAGTATGACCAACATGTAGTGCAAAAATTACCAGAACTGTTACTCACTCCTGTCTGGCAAAAATTCATAATTTTGACAGGGATGTCTGCCTTTCTGACACACCCCTCCCTCCAAACCTATTTAAAAATTAAAAGACTAGCATATCCCTTGTACAAAATAATGTTTCATTATGATATTTCAAACAAGTATGTCTGGGCTGGAGAGATGGCTCAGCCGTTAAAGGCTAGGTTCACAATCAAACAAGTATGTCTCATGGTGTAACTATGCTAATTTCCTGTTGCCCTCTCTTACGTCATCCTCCTTCATCCTGCTGGCAACCTATTTACTCTCAAAGAGTTACTCTTTTACACTCTTGTCATGTATATGTGTATGTACATATACACACTTAAACACACATGCACCCATACACATAAAGGCTAGATTCTATTTATGAAAGAAATCATGTGACATTTGTATTTGAATCTGAGTTATTTTCTTAACATGGTTAGCCATCCATTTTCCTGTCAATAATACAATTTGGCTGTTTTTTAATGACTGAATGAAGTTCTATTATGTGCATATACTATAGCTTTTACTCCACTCATCTGTTTATGAACACCTAGGCTGATACCTTAATTTGGCTTTCCTCATTAGTGAGTAATAACAGTGAACCACCAGAATGTAAGCTAACTTACTTTTCTTTGGTTATTTTCCTAGACACTCCCAGTCTTTTATAGCAAATATTGGGTTCTCTGCTTTTAGGAGTGCAGTAGATCGGAAACCCTACTCTGCCACCTGAGAGGACCTACACCCACAGTGCACATACATATACATAAATAAAATGTTTAAAATATGATGTTATATAGTCACATAAATAGATCAAATGTCCTTGAGTATATATGTTAGAAGATGTGCAGAATCTCTGCTCTGAAATCACCAGTAGTACTGAGAGGTCAAATGACTAGTTAGTAAAATAATATATACATACATATTTAAAATATTATATTGATGTCATTCCTCACTGCCAGTTTACTCAATAATTCACTGTAAAGACAACCAAAGTTTCCTGAGTCGAGGATTGTTGATGTACATATTTTCAAATTGAATTTCAATTTTATGGGAAAAGGCTATAAATCCATACTATTGCTATGGAATGATAAAAGGAGAAAAAGCTGAAGTAAATATTTTCCAGACATCTAAACCCACAGTAACGCTCTTGTAACTTATGTCTCACATGGATCAGCCCCAAGATTTAGCAAACTGATCAACTTAAGACAAAGAAATACATGAACACAGTACAAATATCAACTAATTTGTTGCAAGGGTTTCAAATGAAATGGTATGGAAAATAATCTTTTCACCTATGTCAGAAGATATTAAGGAAACACTTGAAAGAAAATTATTATCTTGATTCTCACTTTACACCATAACACTCATTAATTCCACAGCAATTGGTGACCCAAATGTGATAGTTTACCAAGACTATTTTAGGAAAGGGCTTATAGAAGAGCTGTGGCACCAGAGAGGGTAAAGACTTCTTTAAAACCCTCCAATTTTAATTATAAGTTAAAAATTAAAAATATTATTAATACAGTCTGGTTATGAAACTAAACCATCATGTTATAATAAACCAATTTACACAGATGTTCAATGTTCCCAACATTGAATATATCCAGCAAAGGATTCACTAGTAAGGACTCATACAAATGAATGAGGAAAAATAATCAAATTATGAAAAGACAATCAAAAATTTTAGGTCAGTGAAATATCAACATACCTCCTAAATCTTAAATTTCAAAGCCAGGAAACAGTCTTATTGAGGATGTAGATTGAATGAGATTTCTATATATTGTTGATATCAGTGTAAACTAGTTCATTTACTTCTATAAGCTAAACATAAACATTTCCTATGAACCATAAAGTCCAGTCATAGCTATATCAACAAATAATAGTGCTATTGAATGACTTATAAGTTAGTTAAGTACAGGACGTGCTAGTTTTTTGAACAGCTGTTAACAATGAAAAATTAATTTTCATTACAAGAAAAAGTAATGAAGCTCTTTATTTTTATTACTTAATTAGGACATAGACCATAAAAATGTTCCATAAATGGGATCCTAAAAGGCTGAGAATCTTTGAGGGTTATTTTGTTTTTTTTTAAAGATATCAACTGCACTGGGAACTAACTGAGTAATAAATGAAGTTAGGATAGTGTCCAAGAATAATTAATACAACTGCTGCCATGAAAATATGCCACTCAGATATCCTGATGCAGAAAGCATGGTTGACTTCAATACTTTCTGGTCCCCTTGGGATTTAGTTCAATGTTTTAAGGAGCCATGCTTCCCACAGGCAGCTTCCAGCTCATATGAACACAGCAGGACTATCAGTGTTGGCTCATTACTGCCAGATGGAGACTCTCTTAGGGCATGACTTTGGTCATCAGCATGAGTAAAGCCTTTTCTGAATTTCAGCTCAGTCTAACATTCTTAGTCAAATCTCAGTTTGTCCCCTTATTTCCATAGGTACCAGTCAAAGTAAAAACATAATATATGGAAAATAAAAAGTTGTTTAGGGAGAAAATTTTCCAGGTCTCTACAGAAATAGCAAAAAGCAAACAAACAGCAACAACAAACAAACAAAAACTCCCCCTACCCCCCAAAAAAACTATCCTAAATTCACAGGGAACCATAAAAATCCCAAGATAGCCAAAAAAGATCAAATGCTGGAATGATTAGCATTCCAGATCTCAAGATATAGTACAGAACCATAGTAATAGAAGTAAACCAACAATATGGTATCGGCAAAAAGAAAAAAAACTATATTTAGAACAATGGAACAAAGTTGAAGACTCAAACATAAGGACATGTAAATTCAGCCATTTAGTATTTGATAAACATGCCAAAACATATGCTAGATAAAAGAAAGTATTAACAAATTTTGCTATTAGGAAAACTGGATGTTCATAAGCAGAAGACTTTTGATTGATTTTGTTTTGTTTCATTATTATTTTATTTCTTATTTTGATTTTGATTGCTTATTTTGATTTTGAGTTTTGTGTTTTGTGGCTTCCTGTTGAGAAAAAGAGATCACACAAATTTGTTGTATAGTAATGTTGGGGTTATCTAGAAGGAGTTGGGGTAGGGAGAAACATGATCTAAATAGTGTATGAAAAAAGTTTAAATAAAAGCTAAACTTCATATGAAGTTGAATATTGTTCTTCCAATGTTTGTGAAGAATTGTGATTGGGTTTTGATAAGGATTGCATTGATTCTGTAGATTGCTTTTGGTAAAATTGCATTTTTACTATATTGATCTTACCTATCCAAGAGCATGGGAGATCTTTCCATTTTCTGCTATCTTCTTTAATTTCTTTCTTTAAAGACTCAAAATTCTTATGATACAGGTCTTTCACTTGTTTATGGTTAGAGTTATCCCAAGGTATTTTATATTGCTTGTGGCTATTATAGAGGGTTATGTTTCTCTGATTTCTTTCTCAGCCCATTTATCATCTATATATAGTAGAGTTACTGATTTTTTTTGAGTTAATCTTGTAACTTGCCACTTTGCTGAAGGTGTTTACCAGCTATAGGAATTCCCTGGTAGAATTCAGGATAGCCAAAATAACCCTGTACAGTAAAGGAACTTCCATAGGCAACACCATCCCTGACTTCAAGCTCTACTATAGTCCTGAAAACGGGTCTGTACTGACACAAAACAGACAGGTAAACCAATGGAATGGAATTGAAAGCACTGATACTAATCCACACACCTATGAACACCTGATTTTTGACAAAGAAGCTAAAATTCCACAATGGAAAAAAGAAAACATCTTCAACAAATGGTGCTGAAATAACTGGATGCTGGCATGTAGAAGATTGCAGATAGATTCATATCTCTCACCATGCACAAAACTTAAGTCCAAATGGGTCAAAGACCTCAAGACAAATCAAGCCACACTGAACCTCCTAGAAGAGAAAGTGGGAAGTACCCTTGAAGGAATTGGTACAGGAGAGCACTTCCTTGAACATAAGGCAAGTAGCATAGACACTGAGATATAGAATTTAAAAAATGTGACCTGATGAAACTGAGAAGCTTCTGTAAGGAAAAGGACACAGTCAACAAGACAAAAATGGCAGACCACAGAATGGGAAATGATATTCACCACCCCCACATCTGACAGAGGGCTGATTTCCAAAATATACAAAGAACTCAAGAAGCTAGCCACCAAAACACCAAACAATCCAATTAAAAAGTGGAGTGCAGAACTAAATAGAGAATTCTCAATAGAGGAATCTAAAATGATTGATAGACACTTAACAAAGTGCTCAAAATTCTTAGCTATCATGGAAATGCAAATCAAAACAACTCTGAGATACCATCTTACACCTATCAGAATGGCTAAAATAAAAAACACCAATAACAGTTTATGCTGGAGAGGATGTGGGAAAGGGGAACTCTCCTCCATTGCTGGCAGGTGTAGAGAGGGAAGAGGGGTGAGCAAAGAGGTCAAGACCAGACTGGAGAAACCCACAGAAATTGCTGACCTGAACAAGGAGGAGCTCATGGACCCCAGACTGACAACTGGAAAACCCCTGAATGTGGATGACAGTTAGGATGCCTAGGCAGTCTATGGGGCCACTGGCAGTGGAGCCAGTATTTATCCCTAGTGCACGAATAGACTTTGGGGAACCCATTCACCCATAGAGCGATACTCTCTCAGCCTATATACACAGGGGGAGGGCTTAGGCCCTGTACCAAATGATGTGACAGACTTTTATGATCCCCCATGGAAGGCCTCACTCTCCCTGGGACGTGGATGAGGGATGGGAGGGGGAATTGTTGGTGGCAGGGGTGGATGAGAGGGAGAGGGAACTGTGATTGGTATGTTGAATAAGATTGTTTCTAATTTAAGCTGGGCGTTGGTGGTGCACACCTTTAATCCCAGCACTTGGGAGGCAGAGGCAGGCAGATCTCTGTGAGTTCGAGGCCAGCCTGGTCTCCAGGGCAAGTGCCAGGATAGGCTCCAAAGCTACACAGAGAAACCCCGTCTCAAAAAAAAAAAACAAAAAAAACAAAAAAATGTTTCTAATTTAAATAAAAAATAAATAAATTTCATAAAAAATGAAATTAGACCTATTTATATTCCCTAGCTCAAAAACTACATCTAATTGTATCGAGCCTAAATGTGAAATCTCAGACACTTAAGCTTCTAGAAGAAAGTATAGGTAGTACTCTGTATGCCATGGGTGTAGGAAAGAACTGTAATTCTTGGACAGAGAGTCCTATTAAGGCCAATAATTGACAAGTGGGGTATCCTAAAACTAAACGAGTTTCTGTAAAGCCTAAGAAACAATTAGATGAAGAGGACTCTCACAGAATGGGAGAGGATCTTTGCCAGCTCTTCATATGACAGAGAATTAATATCCATCCCAGAGATGGAATCACCCATTATGGGCTGGGCTCTCTTCCATCAGTGACTAATTAAGAAAGTGCCTTACAGCCAGATCTTATGGAGGAATTTTCTCAATTAAATTTCCCTTCCTTTCAGATAACTCTAGTTTGTGTGTCAAGTTGATATAAGACTAGCTAGCACGGTCAGTGTATAACTAGATATACAGAGTTCAAGTGAAATTTCCCTATCTGGGCTGATAATGCTCCCTGGAAGATCCAGATACTATCGAACCAAAACACCCACACCAGTCATGTGAAGCAGTCCTTTAGTTATTGGTCAGGGTTTTCCAAGAGACTTCCAAAACATTATCTGCTATTGCTATTGTCTGTGATTGCTGTCTAGAGGTGGAAGATAAGGCAATGTTGCTGAAGATAACATGTACTTCAAATACAAGGCCCAGAGGTCCCTGGGCTGTAGTAGATATGAAAGTCTCCTCTGCGAATTAGCTTTTATGATACTGGAGCACCAGGCAAACTTCCAAAGGAGGGAAGCAATCAGCAATCTTACCCAGCTATGATGCTTATGAGCCACAACATGGAATAACATGGCCAGATAACCCTAGGGTGAAACATTGGCATGAATACCTTAGTGATAATGAATTGTTCTCTGGTTGGGCTTGAGACACACTTAACAAGAGGGAAACCATGCCTAGCACTGGCAACCTAGACAACTATCCAAGGCTAGTGAAGTCACAGATTTTGAAGGAGAACCTGCAACTTCCACCTTACTAAATCAGTGTAATATCTAACTACATTCTAAATATTTGCTCTTGCACCCAGATAAATGCAGTCCTCACTTTGTCACAAAACTTCTCTTTGTAACAGGTAAAGACCATCAAAGAAAGCTGAAACCAATAAAAATGCAGAGATGTGGAACCCAGACACAAAGGATGTATGTACAACACAACTCCCATGCCTAAGGCTCAAGGATAACTGTGGAAGAGCAGGCAGGAGGATTGTAATGGACAGAACAACAGAGAGTTTGCTGTGACATAGTTTCTTCGAAGAATATCATCATCTTTATCCCCAAAGCCTCAACAATATGACTGCTAAACATCAGCTGAAGAAGGACAGCAGTAGACATGCTAACATGGATATGGGAAAGCCCAAGAGGTCTTAACCCTAGACAAAGAACTACAAATAATAAAGGAATGCTGAGAACTGGAGAAACAGTCTTCCCCAGGGAAGAGCACACCAAAGGATTCTTTAAAACCAAATGCTTTGAAAACATGTGTTCAAGTAGCATTGTACAAATTGAGGTTGTATTTTATATTTAGTAATATACATGCACACACACACACACACACACACACACACACACACACACACACACATATATATATATATATATATATCACAAAAATTAATTTAAGTTGGGCAGTGGTGGCAAACGACTTTAATCTCAGTCTCAGGAGGCAGATGCAGGTAGATCTCTGTGAGTTCCAGGCCAGCCTGGTCTACAGAGCAAGTTACAGGACAGGTTCCAAAGGTACAGAGAAACCCTGTCTTGAAAAAAAAATAATTAAAAAAGATGCTGTGAGTTTGAAAAGGAACAAATAGTAAGGAGGGGTATATGGAATGTTTTGCAATAGAAAAGGGAAGGAGAAATGATGTAAGTATATTAAAATTCAAAAATTAAAAGACATAATTACAACTCTTAATATAACTTTTTAAAATTTTTATTATTGAAAACAAATTTTAAATTTAAATATATTTTGTTCATAATCTTCTGCTCTCCCAAAGTCCTTCTAGATCCTCTCCCCCTCCCTACCCACTTAACTTTCAGTTCTTTCTCAAAAACAAAGACCTCCAAAACCTAATGCAACAAAATTCCCAAGATAAAGAAGACAGAGTAAAACCACACCCCAAAAGAAAGAAAACAAAACCATCAAACTGTAGCCAAATAAAAGCAAACACACAAAAAACTATGGAGTCCATTATTTGTTTGTGAATTGCTCCTGAACATGAGACCTGTCCTGGAATGGTTGATATACCCTGTGCCACCCTGTGGGAGAAAACTGATTTTCCTTCTTCCAACAGGTATCAATGACATTCATCTGTAAACCTTTACACCAGCAGCTAGGGTTTCATTCCTTCCTTCCTTCATTAATTCATTCTATGATTAGGAAAGGGCAATAGAATAAATAGATATAAAGGAATAGGGGCCTGGAATGGGAAGATCAAATGGGGATTCATGGGAGGAAAAATGGTTGATACATCAAAATAGACATTTCTTTAAAAAAAAAAAAAAACCTGATTCAACATGTCAATATGTTTCTGAAGATAAACAATTCAAGGCCAGCACTTCTCAACCTGTTGATCAAGACTCCTTCAGAGTTGAACAACCATTTCACAGCGGTTGCCTAAGACCATGAGAAAACAGCTATTTAAGGTATAATTCATAACAGTAGGAAAATTATAGTTATGAAGTAGTAATGAAAATGATTTTATTGTTGGGGTTTACCACAGCATGAGGAACTGTGTTTTTGTTTGTTTATATATTTGGTTTTGTTTCTACATCCCAACCAAAGTTTTCCTTCCTTCATTCCCTCTATTTCCTTTCCCCACCTCCCTTCTTGAGGCAATCCAGTAGGAGGAATGGATCCCAAAAATAGGCAGCAGAGTCAGGGTCAGCCCTTGCTCCCACTGTTAGGAGTCTTGCAAGAGGACCAGGTTACACAACTATATTATGTAAGCACAGTGCCTATGTCAGTTTGATGAAGGCTCCCTGGTTGTCAGTTCAGTCTTTGTGAACCCCTGTGAGTCCAGGTTAGTTGGTTCTGTGAGTTTTCTTGTGAAGCCTTGACCCCAATGGTCCTACAATCCTTCCTTTCTCTCTTCTGCAGGATTCCCCTAGATCCAACTAATGTTTGCCTGTGGTGGGTTTCTACATCTGTTTTCATCATTTTCTGGGTGTAGCTTCTCTGATGACAGTTGGGTTAGGCACCAATAATGAGCATAGCAGGTTATCATTAGGAATAATTTTATTAACACCTTTCTTTTTGTCAGTCATGTTTGGTTTATTTTTCCTAGGTCTCTGGGGTATCCAGTCTCTAGGTCCTGGACCTCAGGGGTGAGCTCCCTCTCATTGTATGAGTCTAAAGCTGCACCAGTCTCTGGTTGGTCACTCCCACAATTTCTATAACATTTTTTTTTACTCAAGCACATCTTGTAGGTAAGACAACTTGTAGGTTGAAGTGGTTGGGGCTGGGTTGGTGTCCCAATCCCTCCACTGGAAGTCTTGCCTGGTTACAGGAGATAGTCATTTCAGGCTCTGTATTCCCCTATTGCTAGGAGTCTTAACTAGGGATACCCTCATAGATTCCTAGGAATTTTCATTGCCATAGCTTTCTAGATATGCCCCCAGATTCCAGTCATCTGTCCCAGTACTCTCTCCCTTATGTTTTTTTTTTGATGTCTTGTTTCTTGAGTTCTTTATATATTTTGGAAAATAGCCCTCTGTCAGATATATAGTTGGTGAAGATCTTTTCACATTCTGTAGGCTGCCATTTTGTGCTTTTGAAAGTATCCTTTGCCTAACCGAAGTGTTTTAGTTTCATGAGGTTCCATTTGTTAATTGTTTATATTGGGGTTCTGTTTTGTAAGTTGTCCCTGTGCCTGTGTGTTCCTAGAAGTTCAAGGCTATTTCTCACTTTTTCTTCTATCAGATTCAATGTATCTGTATTTATGTTGAGGTCTTTGATCCACTTGTAGTTGAGTTTCATGCATAGGGTCATAGATATGGCTCTATTTGCATTCTTGTAAGTGCTAACATGCAGTTAGACCAGAACCATTTGTTGAAGATGCTTCCCCCCCCCATTGTATAATTTTGGCTTCTTTGTCAAAAATCAGGTGTACATAGGTGTGCGGATTTACTTCTGCGTCTTTGATTCAATTGCATTGGTCAACCTGTCTATTTTTATGTCAACAATGTGCAGTTTTTATTACTATAGCCCTGTAGTAAAGCTTGAAATCTGGGATGGTGACACCTCCAGAAGTTCTTATATTGCAGTAGATTGTTTTAGCTATCCTGCTTTTTTTTGTTGTTTTTCCATATGAACTTTTTTCCATATTGTTCTTTCAAGATCTGTAAAGAATTGTATTTGAACTTTGATGGGAAGTGCATTGAATCTGTAGATTGATTTTGGTAAGATGGCCATTTTTAATATGTCAATCCTACCAATCCATGAACATGGGAGATTGTTCCATTTTCTAATATCTTTCCAAATTTATTTCTTCAAAGAGTTAAAGTCTTGTCATGCAGACCTTTCACTTCCTTGATTAGAGTTACCCTGAGAGATTTTCTATTACTTGTGGCTATTTTGAGGGTGTTATTTCCCTGATTTCTTTCTCAACTTATTTAGCATTAATATATAGGAGGGATACTGATTTTTTGAATTAATTTTGTATCCAGTCACTTCACTGAAGGTGTTTATCAGCTGTGGGAGTTCCCTGGTAGAATTTTTGGGGACACTTATGTAGACTATCATATTATCTGCAAATTCCAATACTTTGACTTCTTCCTTTCCAATTTGCATCTACTTAACCTCCTTTAGTTATCTGATTGCTCTAGCTAGAACCTCAGTCACTATAGTGAATAGATGTGGAGAGAGTGAAGAGCCTGATATTATCCCTGATTTTAGTAGAATTGCTTTAAGTTTTTCTCTATTTAATTTGATGTTGGCTATTGGTTTGCTATATATTGCCTTTACCTTGTTTAGGTATGTACCTTATATCACTAATCTATCCAAATATTTTATCATGAAGGGGTTTTGGATTTTCAAAGCTTTTTTCAGCACCTAATGAGATGATCTCTTTTTGTTCTTTCAGTTTTTTTTTTCCAGACAGGGTTTCTCTGTGGCTTTGGAGGCTGTCCTGGAACTAGCTCTTGTAGACCAGGCTGGTCTCGAACTCACAGAGATCCACCTGCCTCTGCCTCCCGAGTTCTGGGATTAAAGTCAAGTGCCACCAATGCCTGGCCCAGTTCTTCCAGTTTTTTATGTGGTAGATTACATTGACAGACTTTAGTATGTCAAACCATCCTGAATCTCTGGAATGAAGCCCATTTAATCATGGTGGATAATCTTTTTTATGTGTTCTTGGATTTGACTGGTTAGTATTTTGAGTATTTTTGCATCTATGCTTATGAGGGAAATTGGTATGTAATTCTCTTTCTTAGTTGTGACTTCATGTAATTTGTTTATCTGGGTAACCATGGCCTCTTAAAATGAATTTGGCAATATTCCTTCTGTTTCTGTTTTGTGGAATAATTTGAGGAGTATTGCTCCTTAGGGGTTATCAGTGTATTCAAATTGTTTATCTGATCTTGGTAAGATGTAAATTGTTTCTATTGAGAAAATTATTAATTTCTTTTAGATTTTCCAATTTTGTGGAATACAGGTTTTTGAGGTATGTCTTAATAATTCTTTAGAATTCCTTGGTGTCTGTTGTTATGTCCCACTTTTCATTTCTGATTTTGTTAATTTGGATATTCTATCTCTGCCTATGAGTTAATTTGGATAAGGGTTTGTCTATTCTGATCTTTCAGTTTCCCAAAGAACATGTCACCAAGCTTTCAACACTAAATGGATTTTGATTTTCTTGCACAATGTTCTAAAGCCCAAACACAATTTTCCCCAAAACAACATGGTAAGTTCTCTTATAGCAATAACCCACTTTGGTACCAATATGTCTTAGGTAGGGTTACTATTGCTGTGGTGAAATACTGTGTCCAAAAGCAAATTGGGGAGGAAGAAGTTTATTTGGCTTATACTTTCACAATGTAGTCCATCATTAAAGGAACTCAGGACAGGAAAAGAAACAGGGCAGCAACCAGGAGGCCATGGAGAGGTACTGCTTCCTGACTGCCTTCCACATTGCTTTCTCACAGAACCCAGGATCTCCAGCCCAGGAATGGTGCCACCGAGAATGTCCTGGGCCCACCCCCATTGTTGTGAGTGACCCTGTTTAGACATACCTTGGGGGAGGGGGTGAGAACACCTAGCACCAACAACTCAGGCACTGGGAGTCAGTGATAGCAGAGCATGCTACAGACTCATTTATTAAGAAAGTTAGGCCTTTATACCCTCTCCCATTGGCTCAGGCAGCTGGCTCTGCTGCATTGTCCTTTTCTCATTGGTGTCGCTGGTCAGGTGTCTCTTAGACAGCAGTCTCTGGGTGTAGAGATAGGCTTGGCTCGGGCAGGAAGTGCCTGCTGCACAACCTCATGGAAGCTGGCCTGGGCACCTGGGCAGGGAGACTGAGGCTTTCCTAGGCAGTCTGGCAGTTTCTCCTACACCCCATTAGTCACTAATTAAGAAAATGCCCTAAAAAAGTAGAAACAGGAAAATGAAGAATTTGGTCATCCAAGCAAGGCATGGTGGTTCATGCATTTTTGATCCCAGCACTCTGAAGGCAGGGGCAGGTGGATCTCTGAGTTTGAGGCCAGCCTGGTCTACAGAGTGAGTTTCAGGAAACCCTGGGCTACACAGAGAAACCCTGATTCAAAAAAAAAAATTCAGTCATCCTAAACTACATAATTCAGGGCTTACCTGAACTATATGAGACTTTGTCTCAAAAATAAAACAGTAAATGAATAAAATATAGCAATGAAGTGGAAAAAAAAGAGAAAATGCCCTAAAGATTTATATACAGCTGGATCTCATGGATGCATTTTCTTCATTGGGTTTCCTTCCTCTCAACTGATTTTAGTTTGTGTCAAGTTGACATAAAACTATCCAGCATACAACCCATAATGAGTTATTATGTAACTCAAATAGAATTAGTTGTAAGTACTAGTAAGGATGAGAAAGAGGAAAGGGAAAACATACACACTTTTGGTTTGAGTATAAATTATCATTGTCATAATGGAAAATAGCTTGGGTGTTTGTCAAATTTCAAAATAGAGTCTTAGTGATCTTACCACTGAGTAGTATAGGGTGAAGAGACAGCTGTACTCCCATGTTCAGTGGATCTCAATCTACAGAAGCCAGGATAGAGAATCAACCTATTTCCATTCAATGCTGAGTAGAAAGAAAAGTACCTATACATAGTGGACTAACTCTGAACATGATGAAATCCAGTCATATAAAGTAACCTATATAAGAATCAAGGGTACTATATGCTAAAGGAAATACATGAAGCACAGAGAGATAATCACCACATGATTTCATTGGTATATGGTATCTGGGTAAATTATTTTCATGAAAGGCAGAGTAGAATAGCAGTTACCAAAACTGGAGGGTTTCAGTGGTCTTTGGCTATAGAAGTTATTTCACAAAGGCAAATGTATATATTATGACTATAGTTAAGTACTAATTATATTCTTGAATAGTTTTGTAACTGCCGGGACCAGAGATAATGAATATTGACTTAGTAAATACTTAAATATACCTGAATTTTACTGTTTCAGATTCCAAGTAGATAGCATTTGAGGATGCTATGTATGGAGAACACAATAACCCTCACCTATACTCCAACACAGGCTGCTTTGTAGCTACCAGTGGCTGGAGATAGACAGTCTTACTGCAATTTGGACATATATCTAAACTTCAAGGAAAAGTTTGGGTTTACCAATCATAGGCTGTATTTCTGCTGAAAATGAACATTCTCCTCCAGACTTCATTGTTTATTTGCCTTAAAATTCTGGAAATATTTAATCATACGTCAAAAAGGCAATTTATTAAATGGTGATTTTTTTGTAAAGAAAGTAAATTTTCCAGTTAACTGAAAATATTACATTCTAAAAAGTCTGTCATTTCACTTCATATGCAATTCATTTCCTGGACTCTGTTGTAGTTCTTGGCTTTTATCTAAGCAGTGAATGATGGAAAACAATTACAATCCTCTCTGAAACCAAAAAAATCTTGGCTCCTGGTTGAAGGAGAATTTATGGGAACAAGCACGCCTGAACATTTTGCTCAATGCTTTGAGATCAAGTTACACTTACCAGATTCACATTACAATGCCCCAATTAGCCAGCTCTTTAGATCTTTAAAATCTGCATTGTCTACATAGTGCTTATTGTTTGGAATATATTGACTTAGTAATAATTAATGAAAAGCAAGATTAAGTAGGCAGTGCAGACTAGCTGTTTCACACAGCATCAATGACTAACCAAGGAAAGAGAAAGTAAGCACAACGGTAAAGCCACAGCCAAGTCAGAACTACTGCTTCTCAAAAATATCCAGACACCACTCCAGACTGCATTTCTCAGTCCAGGCACCAGCTTCCTAAGAAGAATTGACAACTAGAGGACTCTACTCTCCACGATGGTGCTCTCCAGGCATTACAATAAACTTGAACCCTTGCAACTCCATTACTGTGCATTTTTATATCTTGAGTAGGACTTTGACTTGCCCATCTCTTCATCATATTTCAGTTATTTTACTACACATCAAGCTCCTCTGGAAAATATAACACCGAGTAATTTCCTCTGCATTTATTGCCCCTGTCACAAGCTATGCAGCTAAAGGAAAATGCCCAAAGAATTTTACACATTCTTATCTGAGAAACTGATAGTATATAAATAACTTTGTGATAAGTAATGCCATCTGGCAGCAATTCAAAAAATCTAGACACAGAAGTTGAATAACAATAGTCTACCTGTATAAGTGTCTGAATCTCTGTGAGACTGAAGGTATATGCTACTCATTTTCAATAGAGTGCTGTTTTTGCCAAAATGTTAGATTGTAAATATTTGGTGAATCTGCAAAAACAAAAAATAAAAATGACAACAACAGTACCAAAAAAACCCCTCACCCATATTATTTGCTTATTCTGATCTCTAACGTCAATTTGCTTTATAGGAAGCACACATTAGATAGACTGCTAAATATTACTCCTGGAACCTATTACTAGGAAACACTGATTTCCGAAATTTAATTCTCTAAGTTAATGAACCTAGTAAATTTGGTCTGATGTCTTCCAAGTTAATATGTTAAATCTGAGTCAATTTATTTGTATACCCACAAATTTGTTGACATTTAAATTAATCTGGAAGAAAATATGTATCATCATAGAAATGTGTTATTTATAGTTCTTACACATGAGAATCCTTATTAAACTTCATTCATTTGCTGGTTCAAAATGAAAAAAAAAAACAATTAGCTCAGTGTGTTTTGCTTTATATAAATGCTAATTTTGTGCAAAATGTTTTTTTCTTTTCGAATTAAGGCATTCAAATCACTGTGTATGACTGATTACCCCCAAATGAGCCTCTCATTCTAGACACTAGATATAACACCAAAGGTTAATGTCTTAGTTCATTTTCGATGTTTCACTTGGTGGTCAGTGTGAGTTGTGATGAGGCAGAATATCATGGTAGAAGGTCGAGTGGAGCAAATGTTCATACTCAGGAATAGAGATTGAAAGGAAGGGGTTGGAAACATCAAATGCCTCCTTATGAGTGCACCCCTAGTAGTCCAATGAGGCTGTGTCTGATGACATTTCTCATGTCTTACGAAATGGCACCAGCACCACCAACTTGCAACAAAGCCGTCAGCCCGAGAGTTTACGAGAGAAAATTCATACTCCAATTATTGCATTCTGCCCTGCCTCCAAAGGCTCATTTTCATTTCATAATTCAAAATGTATTTATTTTATTTCCAAGTATCTAAAACGTTTCCACAGTACAGCATTAGGATAATTTAAAAGTCAAACTCCAAACTCTTTTTTGAGTTGCAAGACAGATAGACATCTAGAGTCTTTAAAACCAAGGAAGTTATATTTCTGAGAATAAGGGACTAAAGTGAATATTCGCATTCCTAAAGGGGGGAATAGGGAAACTGGATGGAGAATGAGGCTAAAAGCAAGAAACAAATCGAGACAAATATTAATTCCTGTAGCTGCATGGCACGTCTAGGACATGTTTGGCATGCTGTGCCTCCATAGGCCAGGAGATACTCACCCTAATGCCTTGCTGTCTGCAAATCACATGCCTTTGCTTTTGCTTCTTGAAGCTCTTCTCGGCAGTTGTTCCATGCTCTTAAAATCTCCATCATGCTGGGGGTTTCCATTGCATGCTTACCTTCATAGCTTCATGTATGAGCCTATAGAATAGCCTACATTATAATTCTTGGTCTTCTTGACTTTTCCTTGAAATGTGTGTGCAATCAGCCATGAGTCTATAAATCTTACATTCTGCATACTTGCAAAACCAGTAGCATGGGTATGATGCCAAGGTCTGCTACCAGCTTGAGCAGTAGCCACACTTCCATGGTCTACAACTTTATTGGCCTATGGGTGACTTGATGATCATAGACATTACTGAGCCACAAATCTCTGTATCAGAATATTGAGTCCTTTGAGTGTATGCTGAGGAGTGTTGTATGTTGGTCATATGGTGGATCTACTGTTAGCTTTTTGATGATTCTCCATGCTGGTTTCCATAATGGAAACATCAGAATGCAATCACACCAATAGTGAATGAGGGCTCCCATTTCCCAAATGATCACCAGCATCTTTAGTCAGTTGAATTCATGAACTTAGGCTTTTTTACTGAGTAGGATAAAATCTCAAAGTAGTTGTAATTTGCATGTGACTGATTGCTAAGAAGATTGAATACCTTTTAAGGTATTTCTGGTCATTTTTATTTCTTTTAAGAACTCCCAGTTCAGATCCATAACCATTTTTGACAGTTATTTGTTTTCTTGTCTTTGTGCTTTTTAATTTATCATATATGTGTGTATTGATCCATGTTTAGTGACCCCCCCAAGCTTCTTTTTTGTAAAGACATGGTCTTACTATGTAGCCCCAGGTGTGTGGAATTCACTATGTAGACCAGAGTAGCCTCAAACTCACAGACATCTGCCTGTCTCTGTCTCCCAAGTGCTGGGATGAAAGGCATGTACCAAGAGTATAAGAGCCAAAGAGGACAGAGGACACCAGAACAGTCACTGTGAATAACTGATCAAGGCTCATATAAACTCACAGAGACTGAAGCAGCAAGGACATGGCCAAGGCATCTGCACCAGGTCCTCTGGGTATATATTACAGCTTTCAGCTTAGTATTTTTATGGAACTTCTGAGTGTGCAAATGAGTGTGTCTCTAAGTCTTGTGCCTTCTCTCATGGGCTGTTTTCCTTCCATTGGCTTACCTTTTCCAATTTCATTGTGATTGATTTTTTGTTTTATCTTATTATATTTTGTTTATTATGTTTGGTTGTTACATCATAGAAATCTGTCTTTCTTCCTTCCTCCCTCCCTCCCTCCATCACCCCTTTCTCTCTTTCTTTGTTGCTTGACAGTGAAAAACCTAAGACAATAGAGACTCTACAGACAAGGTCCTCATCAACATGTCCCAAAACCCATGGTCAAGGTCAGTTAATGAACTCTTTTCTGCTATGAAGCTGATCTCATCTCTGACTTTGTTACTAAAACCTGTTCTTTTCTAATGAGAGACAGAAAGGGAGTGGATCTGGAGGGGAAGGAATGTGAGGTGGAATTGGGAAGAGTAGAGAGAGAGGAACCATAATCAGGATATATTGTATGAGAAAAGAATCCATTTTCAAAAAAAGAAGAAAGGAAATTCTCACCCAAGAGTAACAAATGTCTCAATACCATACAGGAAAATTTCCCTTCAAATTCTTCAGAAATATCAAAGAGACCCTGAAAACAATATAGACCATTACTCTCAGTTTTCTCTCAGTAATTGAAGGTAAGACCATATTGCTGAAGACATCAAATACTTTGGGCACAGAACCTGGAGGAATCAAGGTGTATCTAACCCTGGAAACCTCTCCCTGAGAGCAAGCTCTCATAGCATTGGAAGTATTTTTTTTAATTTTCTTATTTAAATTAGAAATGATCTTATTTTATATATCAATCCCAGTTCTCTCTCCCTCCCATCCTCCCATCCTCCCACCAATTGACCGCCCATCCCATCCCCCTTCTGCTCCCCAGGGAGGGTGGGTCCTTTCATAAGGGATCATCAAAGTCTGTCACATCATTTGAGACAGGGCCTAGGACCTCCCCCGTGTGTCTAGACTGAAAAAGTATCCCTTTCATGTACTAAGTATAAATGCTGTTCCATTATCAGGGGTCCCATAGACTTCCCAGGCTTCATAACTGATACCCACATTCAATCCTATGCTGGTTTCCCAGCTGTCAGTCTGGGGTCCATGAACTCCCCCTTGTTCAGGTCAGCTGTTTCTATGGGTCTCCCCAGTGTAACAATAAGTCTTTCTGCCGCAGCCACCCAAACCCTGTGGCCACAAGGGCGCTTTCTGCCAGGCTGCCCAAGTTCCTCCCACCCCCAAGTTAAGGTCCCAAGTAATACACAGAGACTTTTATTAGGTACAATGCTGCTGGCCAATGCCTAGGATTTCTTACTTGCTAGCTCAGTCTTAATTGTCATCCATAAACATAAGACTTATCTTATGGAGGACGCTTTCCACTGGCATCCTCTTTTCGGGTCACATGGCGAGTGCAGCAGAAAGCAGGAGGAAGAGAGAAAGGGATGACTTCCTTCTTGCCCTTGCTTATATATGAGTCTGCCTACTATGTCAATTCCTGCCTGTATCACAAGACTTCTTTTTACTACATTTCCCAGAATCCTCCTTGACTCCTAGTCCCACCTATCTTTCCTATTGGCCAACAGTGCTTTTATTCAACAACCAATGAGATAAACATACACAGAAGGACCTTCCCCATCACTCCAGCCTCGGCTTGAACCCTTTCTCATCACTCCTCCCTCTCTACAACTGGATTCTAGGAGCTTAGCTATGAATGCCTGCTTCTGTTTCCATCAGCTACTGGATGAATCTCTAGGATGGCATTTAAGGTAGCCATCAATCTCATTATAGGGGAAGGACATTTAAGGTAGGCTCTCCACTGCTGCTTAGATTCTTAGTTGGGATCATCCTTGTAGATCTCTGGACATTTCCCTAGTGCTAGATTTCTCTTTAAATCTATAATGGCTCCCTATAATATGATATCTCTTTTCTTGCTCTCCTCTATTCTTCCCTTGACTCAATCTTCTGGCTCTCTCATGTCCTCCCCCCTTTTCCTCTTCTCCTCATCTCTATCTCCTAATTCCCCCCCCCTGCACACCCCCATGTTCCCAATTCGTTCAGGAGATCTTGTCCCTTTCCCCTTCTCCTGGGGACCAAGTAAGTCTCTCTTAGGGTCCTCCTTGTTTCCTAGATTCTCTGGAGGTGTGGATTGTGGGCTGGTAATCCTTTGCTTTATGTCTAAAATCCATATATAAGTGAGTACATATTATTTTTGTCTTTTGTGACTGGATTACCTCACTCAGTATGGTTTCTTCTAGTTCTATCCATTTGCCTGTGAATTTCAAGATTCCATTGATCCCTACTCACCCACCCACTGAGTAATAAATGTATCACATTTTCTTTATCCATTCTTTAGTTCCCTGGAAGTTTTTATACAAGTTGTCAAAGGAGAAAGTAGTCCTAAACAGCTGTAAAGCCTATGGGACATAATGACCTGCTCAGAAAGATATATCTAGTAGTGGACGAGTGGCACTTTTAATATTGAGAATAACCTACAGCTATATAAGTGGAGTTAAGGCCCATTGAATAGGAGGAAAATCATGTTTGGTATTGTAAACCTATTCATGGCTGGAGGGCAAATGGACCTTAGCAGAGAACACACACTTCCCTTTTTCTGATTCAATATAAATTCTTACTGTATCTTAAATACTCATTCTTATAACCACAAGTAAGTGTGGCTCTCACTTCTCATGGAAGAAGCTTCTTTCTGCAGCAAATGGAAGCTACTGCAGAGATCCATACTAGCGAAATTTTGAAGAATTGGTGATTATGGGTGTCTTGTATGAACTGTTACATATACCACACACCCTATACATCTAAGAGTTAGGGAACATCATTCACTGAAGATGGTGCAAAAAGATTGTAAGATCCAATGACCAGGATACCTACCCAAGATAGTCTCTTCTAGACATGACTTGGATGCTGAACCTATGCAATCTCAACAATATATTTTCTTAAAGCAGTGCTGAATTAATGACCAGTGGACCTGTCAATGGATAAAGAAGAAGGTCCACAAGCTCCAGTCCTAGATGGAGAACTATAGACAGTCCATGATTGCTGAGGGAGGAAATATTTTTCGCTAGAGACTATTGCCCTGATAGGTTATCCAATCCCATACTTAAATACACTAACATGCAAGGAACAGTAAGTGGACTCAATAATGTATCTATCTATGTATCTATCTACCTATATGTCTATCTAATGTGTGAATAAATGGCTAATAGCTAATAGCCTCATGTTATACTATTTGTCATGTGTATTTCTTCTCTATCTTCTAAGAAATGGTGTGTGTGTGTGTGTGTGTGTGTGTGTGTGTGTGTGTGTGTCTGTGTGTGTGTGTGTGTGTGTGTGTGTGTGTGTGTGTGTGTGTGTGTCTGTGTGTATATGTTTTAGTCTGGTCAAATATCCAGACATGTTTTTCCTAGTATATTACCAGAGAGTAATGCAAGGAAAAAACCATATCAGTGAATGACAGGCTTATGTGAATTTAAGCAACTTATCTTTCTTCACAGAATGATGCACAGAAGTTCAGCTACAAATGATGCTTAATGATAATGAGCTCTTCTTTATGTGATGTTTAAGGTTCAATGGCATCAAGACTTCTCATCAGTGTTGTTTGCTGAGGCTTGTTGTTCTTCCACTTTCTACATAAATAGCTGTGGTTCTTCTGATTATGCTTGATAAATATATATATATATATATATATATATATATTATATATATGTGTGTGTGTGTGTGTGTGTGTGTGTGTGTGTGTGTATGTGTGTGTGTATGTATATGCATACATGCATACATATATATACACAAACACACACTGTAAATACCAAAAACTTTAATGACATAAAGAAGAAAGTAGAAATCAGTCAAATTCCTACTCAGAAAATAGTCAGAATTTGTAATGATCCATGCTTCTTCTTCAGCACCATATATATGGCTGGGCTATTATTTTTTTAATCTCACATCTCCTCTCGTCTTGTAATGGTTAATTTTATGTTTTCAACTAAGCTTAACTGAGAAATGCCTTTATAGATGATAAATGTTACTTCTGAGTGAGTCTATATGAAAGAGGTTACTATTTGAACTGGTAGACTGAGATAAGATCATTCTCAGTAACGTAAGTGGTCAGCTTCTAGTCCATCAGGAATTTGAATCAAAAAAAGAGGCAGAAGGGAGGTTGATCTCTCTTTCCCTCTCTCATTTTCTTCTGCACTTAGACATCAGAGATACCAGTTCCCAAGTTTTAAGAACTTTCACTGCATTATACCAACTGCTTTCCCCATTTCTCCAGTTTGCTCATGACATACCATAGAATAACTCAACCTTCACAATAATTTTCTATATTTAATATAACTCGTAAATATCCAAGCATCAAGGAGTATGCCCAGAGTCCCACTTTATCCTAAATCTTAACATGGGGATAGCTAGAGTCCAGAAGTCCAGCCTGGACAATAGGTAAAGTTCTCATTGCTAAACAAACAAACAAATTTAACAAATATCCTCTGATAGGCTTATAGTCTTGCTCAGTGGCAGAGCAAACAAACAAGGCTATGGATTTCATTCTTAACATCACAGAAGAAATAAAGTGATGCTGGTGCAATAATGGCATGATTGTGACGACAGAAACAAACTCCTCTCTGATTGGATTTAAGGCTAGTTCCTCAGGGGTGAGCTCATGTCTGATATTGTAAAACTAATCTGGAACCAATGTCTGAGGACACCATAGGCTTTAAAGAGGAACCTACTACTATTATTTTGCTAAATGAATGTGCCAAACTGCCTTTTGATATCTGCTCTGCATTCATGATTAGTATTTATCCCAACCCTTTGACAGAGACATTTCTTATAGCTGAGAGTTGTTAACACAGAAGTTCATAACTGATCCAAGTGCCACAGTAATTAAGGGCAGAGTGCATGATTCTAAGTATGACATCAATACATCTCCCTGTAAATTTCTGGGAAAAGGGTGTGTCAAGAATGTAAGAACTGAAGGTTAAGATGATATACCACAATTAATGTCTCATAGACAATACATGTGCATGAACTTACTGTATCTCTGGTAAATTGCAAAGCACATCCACTAAATTGGGTGTGTCAACATTTCATCATGGGTTGTGGGGAAGAGAAGGGTAGATGAGAACCCTTCTTGAGGTACTGTTGTCAGTTAATGATGGCTGAGGCAGGGGCATATCATTTTATTCAAAGACATACTTACCAAAAAGTAGCTCATTCTTTAGTATGTAAGCTTCAAACCATGAATATGCAAGAAACCATAATCAAATTCAGTGAATCCTATGTAGGAAAAAAAGACACGTAAGTTGAAGCAATACTTTCTGGGAAGAAGTAGGTTTTCAGTGGAAGAGGATGAAAATGAGAAAAGTGAGGGTGAAAATGATGAAAATATATTATATACAGTACAAAACATTCAAAGTTAAAATAAATGAATAAGTGAACATCTATTTACATACCTGTCATATATATGTGTATAGATTAATTTATTCTGTTTCTCTGAATAAACATAATATATCCTTTAATAAATCACTATCATGATCTACACAATTGTTTTTTTTTAAATCGGTTGATTTTCATATCTTCTGTGTTGTTTATAAAATGAAAATAGAGCAATTAATATCCTGATAAATGTATTTTTAATTTATTTTATGAAATAAGATTATATTTGGGTTATTGACTAGCCTCATATTTTTAGATAAACTAAAAATATGTATTCCCCCATTTTAAACACTATGCGATAATACAGACAACAGGTTTAATAGAGCATGAAAACATATCATGTGTGTAGCAACATTTGTTCACACATTTATTATTTGATGCAGAGTAACTTTTTCATTTTTTTCAGAAACACCTACAAATATCTATGCTTATGAAAAGTAACTGTATGTGTTTTAATACTTTATTTGCAGTCTCAGATGTTATATTGCTTAAATGAAGATCGATTAATTGATAAAAAACATTTTTAGCAATTTATTTTTCCATCAACAAGGTATGAGAGTCATGATAAGCAGCAGGTTATGACTTTGGCTTAATTTCTCCATTGTGAATGAAATGATTATCATTCTAATTTGGATTTTCTTACTTTTAGTGAATTAGAGCATCTTGAGGATCTTCTCAAATGTTGTTAAATTTATTATGTTATGTATTAATAATGCATGCATTTTATTTATATATTTAAAGTTTATTGACTGTAAATTGGTTTTCATCCAAAATAGCCACCTATATGATAGTCATTTAGTAAATTATCTGTAACCCATTCCATTAAAATATTTATATGTCAATTTCCCACATACATTATTATGTATCTCTAGATCTAATATAACCTTGTTTACCTTATTATCTTGTTTTATTGTATTTTTCTAAAGTCCTTCAAGAATATAGAATAATCTGATAAGAAAACAGCATTTTTGCACCATTCCTGTCTTCAATAGAAAGAGTTTTGTTTTTCATGATTTAAAATTGAGCTTGTTAAATGATTTTTTTGACAATCTCTCTTACACGAAAGTGCTTGCCTCCTATTCCCTTGTTACTGGCAATTTTATTTGAAATGGCTTCAAATCACTTTTTTGTGTGCATTTACAATGGCAATATTGCTCTTCTATTGACTGGTGACCTGGAGTTTAGGTTGTTAATATTCTAATAGTTCAAGATTCCTCTGTTACTTAATAGAAACCCAACCATAAATTCCATTTATTTCTTCATCACCCATAGTTTTGGTCTAATTATTTATTTAAAATTTTGATTTCTGCATGAATGAAATTACTTGTATGGTTTTTCCTCTTTCTCAGTCAACTTTACCAGTGGGAATGTAGTAATGATTTTATTTGCTTATTTGTGTGCTTATTCTTTTCAAATACACAGTAACATAATAAAAATTTCCAAGATGGCATGGTCTCACATAGATGGGAATCTCATTGATTAATTTAGTCAGTTCATTATTGGTTATGGAAGTTCCTCAGAAGTCCAGAATTTCCATGTGCATGGTTCTGGGTTAGATTACTTCATAAAAGAACTTTTAATAGCTACTAAATCTCTTACTGCAGAACTTGCTACACTCACAGGAACCTTTTGTTGACCATGTGCCAAACATTCCCTAAGGATGACATCACAGAGAGGAACTTTTACATTCTTCCAAGACAGTGTAATGATCCACAGTCAAAATTGTTAAGTGTTTGTACAAAGTAGTGTGATAGGAGATGGCAGAAAATATTATTGCCATGTACAAATATTTTTAGAAAGTCCACTGTTATTGCCTTTAATTAAAATAAATATCTAGAAATCTTAAAGTAGTTTTAATTTGCATTTACCTGATGGCTAGTTTGAGATTTCATCTTACCACAGCCAGACGGGCCAAGTTCAATAAAACAAATGACAGCACATGCCCGTAAGGATGTGGGGAAAACTTATTAATCACTGGTGGGGATGCAAACTGGTATAGTCACTAAGAAAATCAGTGTTGAGGCTTCTCATAAAGCTGAAAATCAATTTGCCACAAGTTCCCAATGTACTCTTGGATATATATACTGAAAGAACTCTAAATGTCATAGATATTTTTGCTCATCCATGTTCATTGCTTGTTCTTCTTATGCATAATAGCCAAGAACTGAAAAACTAGATAGCCATCAATTGCTGAATAAATAACAAAAACATGGCATAATTATACAATGGAATATTATTCATCTGTTAAGAAAAATGGAATTCTGAAAATTTCAGGTAAGTATATAGAACTAGAATAAATTTTCTTGAGTGAGGTAGCCCAGATCTGACCTTCCTGCAGTATAAGGCATGAATTTTATGGAAATAACCAATGACTTCATAAAATTTGTTTTACAGCCCATTACATGAAATAGAATCAGTTATTTGATACCACTAAGTTGACCAAGAACCTGAGACTAGATTGGTTATGGACTTAAGGAAAAGCCTACTACTATTATTAAGTAAAGGAACAAAGCACGAAAATGACTCCTAATGACATTCTGCTGTTTTCATAAATCAGAGAATTGCAGAACCCCCCCCCTCAGCAGAGAAGCTTCTTCTTGTACTTGATAACAATTAAAACAAAGACCTCAAACTGAACGAGAGAGAGAGAGAGAGAGAGAGAGAGAGAGAGAGAGAGAGAGAGAGAGAGAGAGAGATTATAGATTATTATTTCGGGGCACTCAGCCATAATCCCCTTCCCCCAAAGTTAAGTATCTATGTGGAATAGGTGGCAGAAAGATTGTATGTACCAGATGTGATATATAACTTCAAGGAAATGCCTACTTCAAAACTCAATAGGATTAGGACACATATGAATTCACAAAGACTGTGACACAGGCTCAAGCAAAGCAAAATCACAGAACTGAGAGGCAAAGGTGGTGACAATTTCAGCCCCTAACCAAGAAGCTACTTGCAATTGATATATGATATGGAAGGGAATTTCATTTTTCTTCAATGGAGTATCACTGAGTATATTAACCACCCCACACCTGGGGCAGGTCCTATGCCCAATAATAGTTGCCAAATACAAACAGACTTCATATTCTTTTTGTGTGTACCTTTTGTCTTGTTTTTAGTTTATATTTTTATTTTTGTTTGTTTCTGCTTTTTATGAGAAATAGGGATAGATGATAGATAGATACATAGATAATACATGAAGTTGGGAAAGTCAGTGCCATGGAGAAGATCTAGGAGGAGTTCAGAGAGGAAAAGAATATGATTAGATAGGTTTCATGGAATTTTTTTAAAATTTTAATTAGAAAAACAATTATTTTACATGTCAATCCCAGGTCCTTCTCCCTCCCCTCCTCCCCTGCCCCCCCAACTAACACCTACCTATCCCATACCCTTTCTGCTCCCCAGGGAGGGTGAGGCCATCCATAGGGGGTCTTCAAAGTCTGTCATATTTTTGGGATAGGGCCTAAGCCAACCCACTTGTGTCTAGGCTCAGGGAGTATCCCTCCATGTGGTATGGGCTCCCAAAGTCCATTCCTATGCTAGGGAAAAGTACTGATCCACTATAAGAGGCCCCATAGATTTCCAAGGTCTCTTCACTGACACCCACATTCAGGGGGTCTGGATCAGTCCCATGCTGGTTTCCCGGCTGTCAGTCAGGAGACGAAGAGCTCTCCCTTGTTCAGGTCAGATGTTTCTGTGGGTTTTACCAGCCTGTTTTGGACCCTTTTGCTCAACGGTTCTCCTCTGAAACTGGATTTCAGTTCACTTCAAGGTTTAGTTGTGGGTGTCTGCTTCTACTTCCACCAGCTGCTAGATGAAGGCTATACTATGTCATATGAATTAGTCATCAATCTCATTATCAGGAGAGGGCATTTAAGGTATTCTCTCCTCTGTTGCTTAGATTGTTAGTTGGTGTCATCTTTGTAGCTCTCCAGACATTTCCCTAATGCTGGATTTATCTTTCAACCTATAATGTCTCCCTCTATTATAGTATCTCTTACCTTGCTCTCTTCTGTTCTTCCCCCCACTCAACCTCCCTGCCCCATCATGTCTTCATCACCCCTACTCTTCTCCCCTTCCCATTCTCCTAGATCCCTCTCCTCTCCCCCCATGCTCCCAGTATGCTCAGGAGATCTAGTCCCTTTCCCCTTCTTCAGCAGACCATGTATGTCTCTCTTAGGGTCCTCCTTGTTTACTAGCTTCCCTGGCAGTGTGGATTGTAGGCTGGTAATCCTTTACTCTATGTCTAAAATCCACATATGAGTGAGTATATACCATGTTTGTCTTTTTGTGACTGTGTTACCTCGCTCAGAATTGTTTCTTCTAGTTCCATCCATTTGCCTGCAAATTTCAAGATTCCATTGTTTTTTTTTTTTTTTTCTGCTGAGTAGTACTCCATTGTATAAATGTACCACATTTTCTCTATCCATTCTTCAGTTGAGCGGCATGGAATGTTTAATAAGAAATTAACTATAAAAACAAAACCAACCAATCAAATAAAAGATATCTAGAAAAATTAGTTTTGATTTAACAGTCAAGCTATTAGGTTACCTGGATTTGAAACCCACAAATTTAAACTTTCATCATTTTGATCTTGGGAAAGTAACTTTTCTTTTATAAGATAATATAATTATATTTATAAGGATATTCTAATAACATTGAATCATTATCACCTACCCTACAAAAACTCGATCCCAAGTGTACCAAGAACCTCAACATAAAGATCTGATATCTTGAATATAGTAGAACATAAATTACGGAATATGCCTGAATTTATTGGAACAGGAAAGGACTTTCTGGTTGGGACATGGATAGTGCATGAAGATCAATAAGTAATATTAAATCCCAAACTCTTGAAACTAAAAAAGTATAACAAAGAAAAAAGGCTTAAAAATTTCACTAGATATATATCAGGTAGAAGGTCAGTATCTAGAATATACAATGTAATAAAAAACAAAACATAAAGAAGATAAAAATCTCAAATAAAAATTGGGCTGTGGGACTATATATAGAGTTCTCAAAATATGAAATGAAAGTATCTGAGAAACATTCATAAAAATGTTCAATACCTTTAGCTGTCTGAAAAATTACAATCAAAACTGCTTTGGGAAGTCACCTTACTCCACTCACAATGGTTGAATACTAACATAGATGTGTGGAAAGAGGAACACTTGCTCATTCCTGGTAGAACTGCAAACTAGTGAAGCTACTATAGAAGTCAGTGTGGATTTCCAAACTGGAAAGTGACCTATCACATGATCCAGCCATGTCACATCTTGGCATACACACAAAGAATTCCTTCATATCCTGATCTAGAAATATCCTCTCACCTATGTCCATTGCTGTGGTTCACACTATCCAGGAAATGGAAACAGTTTAGATGTCCATCAATGAAGACTGGACAGTAAAGATGTAATATATTTACACAATGAACTATATTCAGCCTTTAAAACAAACAATTGCAAAATTCACAGGTAAAAAGGAGATGGAAGCCATCTAATGAATGAGCAACTCAGACCCACAAAAACAAAACAGTACATATTTTCTCTCATTTTTAAGCTTTGAATCTACAAATGTATGTGCCCCATTTCAAATACCTATTGTAGAAATGGCTGCATAAAAAGCCTGGAAAATGGCAATATCAATGGCCATATTAATACCAAAGAAGGATCATTTAGTGGGGTCCCATTCTACAAAGAACTACAGGCAACTGTTGACTCCTGGGAAAGAAGAATTTTCTCAGGGATGAGCCACCTTTTCTTTGTCCAATGCAGAGTTGCCAGCCTTGAAACCATTTACATACAAGCAACAAATATGGACTCAGTTTATAGATATTTGTGCATATACACATAGATAATATATGTGCTAATGGTAGATGGTGATTAACACAGAGACTCACAGTTGTTCAAACTGGAGAGAATAAGAAATCTCAGAGTGCTCAGCCCAAAATGGATACCTATATCATACACCTGGCATTAAAGGATTAGGGATCACTGAAGAAGAGACAGTGAAAAGAGTGTCAGAGTCAGAGGTGGTGGGAACTACAAGAAAACAATGCCTTCCAGAGACAATAGTGCAGCTGCTCATGTGAACACAGAGGAGGTCTGACTGTGCAAGCTTAAAGAAGACCAATCTGGTATGGATGATGAAGAAGTCTAACATACATCAGTAGCTGAGAAGCTATTTCCAATTGATAGCTTCTGGGAGAAGGGTAGTCAGTTTCTTTAAGAGTTTGGCCCTTGATAATTTTACCAGATGCCAGTGAAGGCCACCTACCCAAGAACACACAGGCAGCACACAATGGTCTTCATGGGCTGTTGAAGAGTCACAAACCTAGGAGGGTTGAAAAGCAAAGTTGATACAGGAGCAGAGGTAGGGCAAATTTGATAAAATACATGCATGAAATGTCCCTGGAAAGGGGTGGCATTTCAAGGTTAGGTAAAAAACGTGGCACAAAGCAATCTTTCAGGAATCTACAGGGGTGACACCCAGCTAAGTCTCCTAGATATAGCAGATACATGGAGAGTGTAGGACACCTACTCAGCGACATGACCTTTGAACTACAGTCTATCCTGCTTATGAAATGTGTTGGGGCAAAGGTGACCTAGAGATTGAGGGAGTGGCCAATCAATAAGTAGTCTAGCCAAAAACCCAAGCCAGGAGAGTAAGCCCATCACTGTCACTTCCTGGAGCACCGGGACTCACAGGCTGGATGACCCAAAGACCTAGGAGAGAACCATACATAACTGGAGAAAAAAATATTGGTGAATATTGGTGTAGTAATACCTAATGGTATTCTGCTATGCTCATAGATTGGTGCCTAGCAAAATTGTCATTAGAGAGGTAAGGTACATTTTCAGCTTTCAGCCTACTGTTACCAAAAAGGTATCTGAATCCATACCAATATCTGAATCCATATTTATATGCTATCTAAATCTCTATTTAATTTGTACTTATGAAATGCAAAATGCCATAAAAACAATCTCCTCTTAAAAAGTTGTTTATCTCACCCTGTTAGTCAATATTCTCAAAATTTAGAATGCAAGTTTAAACAGAATCCATTTGTCTTTACATCTCATGAGTGTAGATCCTTAAACATTCACAAAGCTTGTCCATTGAGCTTTTTTCTCTGTCCTTTTCTGAAAATGCTTAGAACAACCACTTCTCTCTTTCCCACACCGGGACTTTCCACTCTCCTTTTTACAGGCTCTAGCCCATTTTTGTTTTTCTCTTCTGCTGGCCTGAGCTGAGACAGATCTGAGGCCATGTCACTGTCTTACCAAAGTTCCTCACACACAGCCTGGCACATGGTAGCACCTCAAGAAAAGTCTGTTTCAAAAATAAGTTAGCTAACACTTGAGTAAATCAGCATTTGAAAAGTGTCCCTATACTGCCTCAGCCTTAGAAGCAGTTTTTATTCTTCATTATTCCAATTCTTTCTTAGTCTATGGGTGATATCCTTGCTATCAGAAGAAAATGGAATCTTTCAAATCAATGAGTCTCATTCTTTGTTAAAGGAATTGGCTCAGGTTCTTTGAAAATTTCATTGCCCTGTATAAATGTTTTAGGGACTCAGAAACAAAAAGATCCAGGCCTATGAAAAGTGTAATGAGTCCCAGTATAGTAATTTGTGATGGGGATTTAACTGCTTTGTTTGTGAGTCAGAAAAAGAAAGAGATTACCTCCATCATGTGTAAATACCCCAGAGTCAATGTAAACTCTGCCTCACCATGGAAAGGCGTCATGGGGACATCAACAAACCTGTCAGCTGGTAAACAAAAAGGGTGTTATAATTACTGCCAAATGTCCAGCTGAACAAACTGATTGGTTGTATAGGATATAGAACTAATAAAAATGATCACAGATGCATTTCAAAATTGAAAAATTTCCCTCATAATGGTTAAAATATGTATATGTATATTAAATATTGTTGCTGAACATCTAAGGATTTAAAGAATAGCAGATATAAAAATGAAGAGAATATTCATGTCAAATATGAAAACATTATTTAGCTGATGTTATTTCAGCACAAAACACTCACCTGTACTCTTCTGTTCTCATAAGTTTCCTCTCCATTAAATAACTTGAAAATAGAGTATTATTTTCTCACCACTAGCTTTAATAATGTTTGAAGCTCTATTTAAATATTTAGAATGTACAATTTTTCAAATGCATACGCCACAATACTCAGAAGCAATATGATGTAAATACCATAGTTAAGTGTCTTAAAAATTAAAGGAAATTCATATAGTTGTCACAGGTGAAAATGCTAGTCAAATATCAACTGTATAAGAAAATACTCTTAAATGCATTTGTGTTTACTCAACAAATGTTTCCTAAAAGATTTTCCTTGAAGCAACGCAATTTAATTTTCCTATTCATTTTATTCTCAGTGGTTATAAACTTAATTAGCTTTGTGTGCTTCACATTTATTTGCATTCATAATAAATTTAATCTTTTCTTAGCTCAACTTTTTGAAATCAAAATATGAACTAGAAAGATGCAAGTTTGATGAGCACAACAGGACCAGTAAGCAGTCACAGCAATGAGATGGTAATTGGTGTCTGGGTGTTTCTATTCATAGCAACAATGGAATATCAGAGCTCTGTGTCCTGTAATGTTCAACAACACTCTGCTAGATCATTTGTTATAATGCCAATTATATTGCACTTGAAATTCACAGGTATTTTAACAGCATAAAGGTACAGGGACTGATTAAAAAGCCAGTGTCTTATAACAGAGACAGCATGTCGAATTGAAGTGATACATTTTGCCAGACTCCATTATCTTAAAATTTGAAGTTCAAAATAAGAAAGTTCTGAAGAATTTAGTGTCTGAAAATATGAGTCGAAATAAAAAGTGAAATTATGTCAGTTTTAGGAAAATAGACACAACTGAAAACATTCATAGTGAGAGAATTAAGAAACTCTCAAAGACAAATAGGCTTTCCTTCACTTGTGCTTCGTAGATTTTATAAAGACAAATAAAAGCATATATATATATATATATATGTGTGTGTGTGTGTGTGTGTGTGTGTGTGTGTGTGTGTGTGTGTGTGTGTGATGAACATAGAAGTAATACTGTCCTAGGGAACTGTCTAAGACATTAACAGTAAAAGGAATAGGGCAAAGTGTGATGCTATATACTTGTGTGAAAATCACGTCCTTCTACAACACAGTACCATGCTAAAAGGATATAAACCAAGACTTAAAAAAAAATAAGAAAATGAATTCTATTTCTTTGTTTACATTTTTGAAATTAAATGATTTTGGATCATGTTATTCCAGCAAAAAGTTTGTGCCAGGAGCACATCAGTTTAACTGTACATAAAATAATTTTGATGTATGGCTTTGTGTATCAATATAGTTCCACCTTACCAGGATTTTAATAAATATAATAAATAAATAAATAAAATAAACAGGATTTTAATAAAGATAAGCATGTTTCAAAAATAGTCCTTGTAACAACTTTAAAACTTTTAAAATTCAATGTGACAAAGTATGTGAACAAATATTAAAAAGTCAGAAAACAATGGATGCGAATGCCATAAAAAATGGAATTACCTATACATAACCAGAGTTAACAACATGGTGTTTTGTTTAGATTTTCATTCAATATAAATACTTAAAAACAAAACTCTATTAAAATAAATAATTTTATCCTTATCTTTATGTTTCTGTTTTATTTCTTATTGTAGATTTTTGAAGAGAGCACTTCACTCTATAGCCAAAGCTGTAAACTCTGTAGCTCAGGCTGGCCTAGAATTTGATGCAATCCCTCTGCCTCAGCTTTTCAAATGTTGAAAATACACATATGAATTGCCAAATTTGTATCATACTTTTACTTAAGAATACATTTGATTACTTTTATTGATGGTTCATAGACACTTTCTTTATTCTTTTATTTTCATCAAAATAAAACTTAACAGTGATACAAACTGGATGACTCAGTACAAGGCATTGAACTGTATGCCCCTCATCCTGCACAAATATGTATTCAAAGTGTATCAAAGACTTTAAGTCTCAAAGCTTTGAAAACATTCTATTGAAAAACTTTAAGATACAGTCATGGACAAGATCTTTCTGAAAAGGACTGTAAGCATAGTACAAGAATGAATAATGATGTCATTATAGATTAGTATATCTCTCAAACCTTATGAGATAGACTTCTTTTTATTGTTTTATTATTTTAAAAATTTTATTTTTCATTTTACATACCAACTCCAGTCCCGCCTCCCTTCCCTTCTCCTGCCTCCCAGCCTCCCACCCTTCTTACCTTCCATCCACTCCACAGAGGAGGTAAGGCCTTTCTTGGGGAGTCAACAAAGTCTGGCATACCAAAATGAGGCAGGACCAAGCCCTTGCCCCCTGTATCAAGGCTGAGCAAGGTATCCCATCACAGGGAATGGACTCTAAAAAGCTAGTTCGTGTCCCCTGGCATAGGTCCTGGTGCCACTGCCTGGGCCCCACCCAGCAGATCAATTTGAGATAAACTTCTACTTGTACTAGATGTTGATTAACATAGACTCACAAGAGGTCAATGTGCACAAACTAAAAAAACTGAGGTCTTAAGCCCTAAATCTATATCCCATTTCCTTCTTTCAAACCTTGCAGAAGACTAAGAGCCAGAGTTGGTGACTACAGGAAAACAGTGATTTCTGGATATAACAGGGCAATTGCACATAATAATTAAGAGCAGTTGTGACAACGCGAGGCTGTGATTGATAATAGCTACTATGTATGTTTTAAACACATGGTGCCTAGTCAGTGGCTGCTTTAGGCGTTAAGAAGTTTGTGCTTATTAATATGCCACTGAAGGCAAACTTTGTTTTGAAAGATGCATTGAGTTTTAGTTAGCTGCCTTTGCTTCCTATTATGGATCAAGGGTCTACATTCTCTATACATTCTCAGAGTCATAAAGGATGCCTGGGTAAAGGAGTTGTGAAATCTTCCTCCACCATGGATAAAGAGAGCCTCTTAGGCCGGGTGTGTGGCAGAGGAGTCCTAGCATGAGGCCCCAAGAGGCCACTGCATGAAGTTATGGATTATATTGGAGACACCAAGGTGTTAGAAGTGCCAGAGCTGTGCGCTATCTGCCAGAGAGAACTGCACATAGGGCATAAAAACAGCCCAAGAGATAACTATCTTATAGAGAGTAAAGCTGGAACGGTAGAGCCATCTAAGCTTTTGACACCACGCATGGAAATACAGTACAGGAGATTCCACTGATGGGTTTCAGTTTTCTTTGGTCCACTATTTCTTCACTATATCCTGATTCTTCCCCTTTGGAATGGTAATTTATATTCTGTGCCATTTCGTGTTGAAAGTATATAATCTGCTTTTGATTTTACAGGGGATTACAATTAAGAGACTGTTATGACTCTTAGAAGAGATGGAATTTTTTGGTTGTGAGCCTAGCCTTTAATGACTGAGTCATCTCTTCAGTCCAAGAGATGGAATTTTTAAAATAGTATTGAGAATGGGAAAGACTATAGGAACCTTTGAAGTTTGGGTTAAATCCACTTTGCACTATGATATGTCCACAAGCTTATGGGGGCAAGGCGATAGAATGTGTTTTGAATGAGAATGCCCCCCCATAGGCTTATATGTTTGGATATTTGATCTCTAATTGGTTCTTATTTATGGAGTATTAGAAAGAGGCCTTGATGGAGGAAGTGTGTCATTAAGAATGGAATTTGAAATTACAAAAGACTCATTCTGAGTTAGCTTTATTTGTTTCCTAAAATGCTGTTGTTGCCACCACCTCTTTGCTCTGCCATCATGCACTCTAACATTCTGAATCTGTAAACACAATTAAATACTTTCTTTTATAAATTGCCTTGGTCATGGTGTTTTCTTACAGCAATAGAAGAATAATTATGCCACAATTTATTTATTTATTTATTTATTTATTTATTTATTTATTTATTTAAGTTAGTTAGTTAGTTAGTTAGTTAGTTAGTTAGTTAGTTAGTTAGTTAGTTTTTCGAGACAGGGTTTCCTTGTGGTTTTGGAGGCTGCCCTGGAACTAGATCTTGTAGACCAGGCTGGTCTCAAACTCACAGAGATCCGCCTGACTCTGCCTCCCAAGTACTGGGATTAAAGGCGTGTGCTACCACCACCAGCATCACAATTTATTTTTATGTTGTTGTGATGAAATGCTTTAGTGAAAACAATGTAAAGGGGAAAACAGTTTGGGAAGAAGAAAGAATACGATTAAGGTGTGGTGAAAGGGAAATTCAATATCTATATCTATTAAAGCATTCAATACTCTCACAAAGAAACACTGCTTTTGAGAGACATGTTTTCTGCTGACAGATGAGTGTCTAGCTACCTATAGGTTTCTCTTTCCAGACAGAGTGAGTTTTATTAGTGCATTGATAGAGGTTATTCTCAAATATTTTATGTTAATAATTATAAATTACTCAGCATATCAAGAATGCACTCATTGCTGATTTATACTCTCTAACCTCAACACAAACATTTAAAATCAAGGTTGGTAACCCAGTCACAAAAAGACAAAAATGAACTAAACAGAGTTCTTGGGGCAAAAATCAATGTTGATTTATTAATTTTGAAAGGAGAACACTATTTTTGGAGATTAAAATACCAGTGCCAATATAATAGTACAGTTTCTCCTCTCATGAGAATTTCTTGGAAATTCAAAACAATTGACTGGTCTGTTTGATTACTATCAAATCAGGGAAAGCAGAACTGGACTGTCTGACTTCCCAGAGGCAATCAAAGTTACATGAAGGACAAGTAAGTTTTCCCATGCCAAAGATGCATGGAATTCATCAATGCTATTCACAGGTTTTTTCATTCATACCATCTAAGGGATAACTTCAGTAGCAAGTATGGAAGTCAAAATTTAGCATTCCAAGGTGAGAAGCTTCAGGAAGGACACTAAAGAAAATAATAATCAAATCTTATCTATAATTAAGTCATAATTTGTGTGGTGGTAGATTTACTAAGGAAAAACAAGGTTTTAATCATTTCTTTGAGGAATAAAGAGCCAGAAAAATCAAGCTCCCTATACAGTATTAGGTAACTGTGTATCTTGCATGATAACATCACAGATTACTTTTGCCAATTTTGTTAGTCATTTTTCTTAAAGAAAAGAGCAATTGTGATTAATGATGACTTCAGCACCACAGAAGTTTTCGCATAAACACCTAAAAGTGCTTCTTAAATCTGAAATGTAACTCTGAGAGAGAATAACTGCCTGGGATCTTTGAGGAATCTTCTGTAGGCCTACAGAACAGAACATAAAACTCTTCTTAGAGAAAAGATTTGTGTGTGTGTGTGTGTTTGTGTGTGTGTGTGTGTGTGTGTGTGTGTGTGTGTGTGTGTGTGTGTGTGTTGGAACCTGCTGACCTGTTTAAATGTGCCTGAGATGGGAAGTGTAGATTGAGGAAAGAAATAGACAAGAGACAGAAGATAGAGTTGGGAGGGCATCCAGTGAATACTGGGATCCACACTAAGTTTATTGCTCAAAGTCCTTATATACCCCAACTAAAAGGGGAGGCAAAAGATTTCTTTACCAATGGTACAAGAAACAAGCAGATGTAAACACTTCCTTAATTCTGAAAGCATCTAGTAACCATACCTTAGACCAAACCTCTTGTTATCTGGCCTTGAGGATTAAGATATCTAGTAACCACACCTTAGATCAAGTATTCTGTTATCTAGGGAAGACATCCAGTGACCACACTTTAGGCCAAACATCCTTCAGTTGTCACTGCTTAGTTCTTTAAATCTTAGACCTTTAACCTTGAAAGAGCAAGAATAGGTTTGAACTCTCTGACATTAAGTCAATATGGAACAGAGCCACTTCTATGGGCCCCGGTGTGTGTGTGTGTAGCTTTCAAAGCCATAATGATGTCAGAGAACATTTATTCTGTACCTCAATACAAAATGGATTATCTAAAGGTGCTAGTTATAAATGTTCCAGATAACAATATTGCTTCATAGATGGAGGACTGAATCAGTATACAGTCCAGTTGACAAGCACAGATAGTATCTCATGTCAAGTCATAAAATGGATAACACAGACAATCAATAAGAAAGTACTTCAAAGTTAATTCCAGGTGTAGCAAAAGCATATTCACCTAAGCAATTCAATGATGGTGAAAATCATAACAAGGTGATGTATGTGTGTGTACATGTGCCTTGTGAGTCTACAGAAAAATGTCCAAAACAGTGTGTAGGTTCTGGCAGATGTACAGCCTGCAAGGTATGTGTGTATTCTTTTTTTTTTTTTTTTTTTTTTTTTTTTTTTTTTTTTTTTTTTTTTTTTTTTTTTTTTTTTTTTTTTTTTTTTTTGTACAGGGTTTCTCTGTAGCTTTGGAGGCTGTCCTGGAACTAGCTCTTGTAGACCAGGCTGGTCTCAAACTCACAGAGATTCACCTGCCTCTGCCTCCCGAGTGCTGGGATTAAAGGCGCATGCCACCACTGCCTGGCTGGTATGTGTGTATTCTAAGGGATAGTACTCAACTACCCCAAAAGTGTGTAATTTATAGTCTCAGCAACAATTTAGGAGCTGTCATTTTCTCACATCAGTATAAATGTTTGATGTTCAACTTGTCAGTTCCTGGCCATTTGATGGACATGAAATAACACTTCTGTATTGGAACTGCTGCTACTTTATTATAAATTGGGTTAAACATTTATTTCTGCTTTTTACTCACTAGTTAGAGAATGTCCATTTTCCTTGCTCATTTTTCTCTTAGGGAAATTGTTTTTAATAATGCTTTTAGAATACTTCTCTGTGAACTAAACTTCTATAAAATCTTGATATTGATTGAGTTGAAAGAAAATTGAAGATGTGTGAAAATCTTCCTTGAGAAGACAGTTATTTTCACAGTAATAGGCCTTTAGTTGACAATCTTATGGTTACTAGTCTCATGGAAATGATGACAGGTTATATGACAGCTGCCTCCACATAATCTCTCCTGTAAGCAAACTTGATTTAAGAGTCATTTATTTATTTTTATTTATCTTATGTGTATGATTGTCTTGTCGGTATGTATGTGTGTGAACTATGTGTACGTCTTGTGCCCATGTTAGCAACTAGAGTTAGGGATGGTTGTGAGCCACCATGTTGGTATTCAGAACTGAACCTGGGTCCTCAAAAGCAACAGGAACTCTTAACTGCTAAACCATGCTCCAGCCCAAACCTGAATTTAATGGAACTGAAAATGCATAACTAAAAACTTGTATGTTTTGTCTCCTTATGGAATGTGTTCCTTGGGAACATGAGTCTTTATTTTGAAATTCTGAAAAACTACTGCTTTAGTGCCGATCTTGACTGGATTGTGTGTTTGGCACTCACTTTTGATCCCTTACTGCCTGAAGCATGTGAAAGAAGATGCTGGAGAAGGGGACACTGTGATGCTGAGAATGAAAGCCACATGCAAAGGGAAGCTGTGAGGACAGATACATGCTGAGGGCACTGGTGGATAGCTGTATCAGTTCTGAGGTATTAACATCATAGTGAAATCTCCAAATGCATCACAAGTTCTTCCCATGGTTTGCTACATGTGACCTAACACATTTAGGAGGTATACGAACCTTGGTTTTGCATGGTATGGTAATAAGCTCTTATGCAACACAAAATATACTTGAGAATTTTTTCATATCTTACAGAATATGTCTGTGTCAATTGATTTAAACTTATTTTGACAAAAATACTTGGAATATTAATTATAACTCATGGCCCTAGACAGTTCAACTCTTGGTTTCTTGTATCTACAAATTTGTGCAGATCAACCAGGTAGGAAATAGTAGTTTTCATCTTGTGGTAGAGAGAAGGAAAGGAGTGTAGACTAGGCATAATCTTTAAAGGCATGACCACAGCCAGTCCCTACCTCCTAATATTTCCAGAACCTTGATTTCAAAGTAGTGCCATTGGCTGGAGACTAAATATAGTGCCATTGGCTGGAGACTTAAAATAATGTGGGGTATTTCATATTGAAACCATGATGATATCCAAGTAATTATTACAGAACACATACACTACATTATTTTAAAATGCTTCAATTTGGAATTAAATGTATTTAAATAAAAAATACTTGTAAAAACAAGACTATGAATCCAATATGCTTGAGGGCTGCCAGAAGTAAATTCTTAGTTAGATTTGAAAGGCCTTCCTGGTAAGAGAATAATTAAAACATCCAAGGAAGGGAGAAAACACCCCTATAGCATACATGCAGAGGGAGACTTTGAATTCATCACTGACAAGGGTACAGGGCCTCCGTTCTTCTGTGGACTAAATCATTACATGTATGTGATTAAAAACGGGCCTGGAACAAGCTGTTTTTATGAACTAGAACTAGTCAAATGCATATGAATAGCCTTTGCACAAGCCCAGTGTTGGTGTAGTTGTGTTCTGGGAGTGTGAATTTAAGACACTTTCTGTATGTGGATTACACACATAGTCTCTCCCCAATTCACCTCTCTCACAAGCTGTACACTGTGAATCAACTCATTCGTGAGCAGGACATATTGGTGTCATGTCCTGCTTTGTCCTTTGCTTGGAGTTCTCTAGGTGCCCACAACCAGCACAATTCTGCTTCCAGTCTTTGATATAAGTCCCAATTCTAAAATAATGGATTTGTGTTTATAGATGTCTCAAATATTACGCATGTCTTTTCTTTTGAAAATTTCATCAGTTATGTCTCATTTTTCCTCTGACTTTTTCCGGGAGGAATAAAGTAGGGAGGGAGGAAAGGAAATGTGGAAGTGATATAATTATATTTTAATTAAAAAATAAAAGGAATTAAAAAATAAAAGTCTGAGCATTAAAAATTTCATTTAATCCTTTGCCATTAAAGTGGCTTTGTTTCCCAGGGAGATAGAGAATGAGCTCTAACTCATCATGATCTTGTCAGTGCAGCAAGTGGTAGGCAATGAGCAGATGACAAAATATCCTTCCCTTCCTCTATTTACTCCCTCTTGGCCACAAGACACCTTCCTTGTTTTCTCTTTCTCTCACATGAGGTAGTTATTATGAGATACTCGTAACTGCTACTCCAACCCCTTCTAGAAACATCACTGATGTTTTAGTGCCACTTGTGAATTATATAAACATTTTAAATCCAACTATGAAGCTGGGACTATAAATTCCCAAGCTGTGAGGGTCTTCCTTTCACCATGGTTAACCCTGCAGCAGGAAGGATAGAATAAAGAAATTTATAGTCACTCGATGTATCCTAGGAGTGGAGCTGGAAGGAAGCTCATAACCCTGCTCTCTTTATATATACATCTACTTAAAAAAAAGAGAGCCAGCAAGCAAGTTCAAGAGGTTCAGGGTGGAGATTACTGACTTGGCTAGTTCCTGCTGGTGCTGACCTGCTGAGATAGGGTAGTAGGTCACACAGTTATCCTCACCATGCTCCAAGGAGATAGCCTGCTGTGGCTAAAGTCTGTGTTCTTATTAAATATATATTGTATGGGGTCTCTGTTGGTCCTGTTAAACCCCTGCCTAGACAAGCTGCCTGTAAACAACAGTTACATTAATGTCTCCATAGGCACCTCCCAGGTAAAACTGTATGACACTAACCTAATGGGTAGCTTTTACTGTTGGTTTTTTTCACTTTGGCATAGACATAAATGATCACTTTTCATATAAATATACAATATTGGGTGTTTACAAAGCTTTGGTAAACTACTTTGAGAACACGCCATCGTATGCTATTGTCTATCTTGATCAAATCTTGCTTTTTCTGTAAAGAGCAGTAGAACCAGGAACCTCCAGTTTGTAGGAATGTCTTAACTCTTATACAGAAACTGAATGTTCTTTGAAAGGAAAGCAAGCAGAGCTGAACTCTTTCTTAGCACATGTAACAGGCTAAAATGGTGCAGGATAAGCTGTTGAATATGTCTGACTTAAGGGAGATGGTTTATTTAGAGTGACTTTAATTGAATGTTTTTTCCCACCACAGGAAAACGAAAGCTGTGGTGATAAATATAAAATGCTTTTAAATGGAATCACTATGTAAGCAAGAGCATGACATTGACTTACTAGAGCAGATGTTTCTGATTCCAAATTCAAGAATCCATATATTTTAAAATCATTGCAAACCTCTAAGAACTGTATGCCAATAACTGATCTAAAAATGCACATTGTGCTGCTTAAAAGTATTGATGTACAAAAATAAATATTGTCATAATTAAATGAATAAATTAATATTGTCCTAATATTTGTAATTTATAATTCTATTATTTTTAAAGACTATCACTTATAATTTATATATAGTTAGGTTAAAATCTTGCTAAGGTGGTGTCCTTTTTCCTTCATTTTTGCCATATGAACCATTTGCTTCTAAAATGAAGCTATTTTATCCCTTGTCATCACAGCCATAAAAATTGCAAGCAGTCAGAGGTTAGCAATGGCTGCTTCGCAGATCCAAAGCAAAGCTTAGTAACACATTTTCAAAGCAGTTCAAAGAGCCCAGCTTCCATCTGTGTTTGGTGAAGGATGCACAGACCTTGGGGCATCTGAGACTCAGCTTCATCTCTAACACTTGGAATAACAAAGGTGTTAGTTTTCAAAGCTGCCGGCTCCCCTCCTGGGGTGGCTCTGCAGACCCAGTTCCTGGAAAGTGGGGGACTTCAGAGTAGGCATTCTCCTTCTAGACTTTGCCTCCTTCTGGGAGATCTTTGGAGGGTGTCACAATGGTGGCCTCCTGAACATGGGTTATTGCCAGTAGAGGCCACGAACTAATGAACCTTATAAACAAATTCCTTCTGATTTTTTTTTTTTGAGAAAATTGTGCACATAGAAACAGCCATTTCCTTTCTTCCAGATGAGGGGTGCTATTTAGTCAGGAGAAAGTAGAGGGTGCTCTCTACCCACGATAAAGTGCAGACTGAATATCAATTCTTCCTTTGATTCAACTGCTTTTCAAAAACCATGCAAGAAATTGCTCATGGAGAAGGAGCCAAAATTCTGTGCCTTTTGTATGCTTCTGATGAGTGTAAGATTTCAATGAAAACATATCTACAGAATATGCATTCATACAGATATAGTCTTTCCTGACTTTGTTTAATATCCCTTATATTGGTTGTCTAGTATGTTGATATGATGTCTTCATGAAGATAAGCTAATGTAAATGTCATCCTTCTCAGACTTAGAGATTAATGTGGGAGAAAAATATTTTAAAAATAATAGTGCCATTGGTTGGTGCTTATGACAAGGGCACCTGATCTAAATATAAAGAAAATGAGTTGTCATTGAAGACTACTTCTACCTGATTATGTTTAATACATGCTAAGCTAGTTGACTTGGAAGAATGATTATTTTTACCACTTTAGGATCTTTTATTTTCTCTCTGCAATCTTTGTGAATTATTTACCAAAGCATTGACTCTTACCTACAAACCATTCTTCTAGCGTTCATACTGATATTAAAGGCATACAGAAAATTATGAAGTTGTCATATTAACCTGAAATTGATGGAAGGGAAAACAGACAGTAACTTACATCTATTTTTCTATCTATCTATCTATCTATCTATCTATCTATCTATCTATCTATCTATCTATCTACCTATCTGAAAAGGCTTTCTGAATAGGACTTCATTCACTTAGGAACGATGCAAACAATTAACAAATGGGATCTCATAAAACTTAAAGCTTTCAAAGTCTTCAGCAGCATTAGCAACAAGGAAATGCAAATTGAAAATACTCTGAGATTTTATTTGGGTTCACTTAGAATGGCTAAGATCATGATTATAACTGATAGCATATCCTGGTGAAGACATGGGGAAAGCAGAACTCTCATATACTGTTGGTGAGATTGCACACTGTTGCAACTACTAAGGAAATCAGTGTATAAAATTATATAAGAGCAAAAATTCCTATGGACCTAACATATGACCCAGCTATACTTACTCATGGCATATACCCAAAGAACTAATTTTATTACTTGCTCAGTTACGTTCATTGCTAATCTAGTCACAATAGCTTAGGAATGAAAGAATCTAAATGTTCATTTAGTGACCAATGGATAATGAATATATGATACATATGATATGTGTATATTTTTCAGCTTTAATGAAAATTGAATTATGTAATTTTAAGTAAGGGGGTAGACCTTGAAGATAGTTTCCTGAGTGAGGTTACCCAGACCCGGAAAGACAAATGCTACATTCTCTGTCTTATCTGTCAGTCATATCTCTTGTATCTCTAGATGTGAAAACATAACCTGAAGTAACCACTGAAATTAGGAAAGTAGAAAGTTATCATGGCAGAGTAGAGAGAAGGAGTGGGCAAAAGTAAGACACAAGTATAATGAAGGCAGATATTGGAAAAATTGGTCAAGACTTGGATTGAGGAGGGGCTAGTGAGGGTGAATTAGAGGAAGTGGGAGGAAGAAGAGATAACACAAAAAACAAAACACATTTTTATATACTTTACTTAAAATACATATACAATATAATTAAGTTTGTCTATATAGAAGAAATTGAGTTATGCCACAGAGGGTGATTACTATCACCTAAAAGTCACATACTCTCTGAATATAGGTATTTATTTAAATTATAATATACATATCATATAGAATTCATTTAATGTTGTTCTTATGTACAAGTGTTTAGAGTTGACCAATTGGAATTGGATAAGCTATTAGGGAGCTCATCCCTGAGAAAAACTTTTTTCCTGCTTTTAGAGATTGTTGGTTAGTTGTTTTCTTTTCATTTCCTTTTCCTTTTCTGAGATAGTGGAGCCTTGGTTGTTACGATAAATCTTTCCATAAGCTGCCTGAGCCCCACCGCCATGTGTGCGCTTTACGCCAGCCACCCACCTGATTTAGGGCCCAAATGAATACACAGAAACTTGTATTATGTTCAAAGCTGCTTGGCCAATGACTAGGATTCCTCATCTGTTAGCCCAGTCTTAATTATCATAAATCTATATATTTTATAAGACTTATCCTATCGGACGCCTTATTGGTGACCCTCCTTGCTGGTGGCTCACATCCTGCCGCTGGAGGAGGAAGGGGAAAAAAGAGGGCCCTTCCAGTTTCTCCTTCACTTAAATATGTATCTCCTTGCTATGTCACTTCTTGCCTGGATCAGCACTTCTCTACTACATTTCCAAGAATCCTCTTTGACTCCTAGTCTGTCTAACTTCCTGTCTCATTGGCCAAACAGTATTTTATTTAACAATCAATAAGATAAACATACACAGTACATTCCCCACCATCTCCTCTTTTCTGTCTAAATAATAGGATAACTTATCTTTTATAATAACTGAAGAAAACTATAACCATAACTATCTGTCTTCAACTCCATCAAAGACCACATAAGGAAAATATATAAACTCTAGAATTGACAGAGACATCTCGCTACCTGGACTTGGTTGTCCTGGGACTAGCTCTGTAGACCAGACTGACCCTGAACACACAAAGATCTGGCTGCTTCTGCCTCCTGAGTATTGGGATTAAAGGCATGCACTACCCAACCCAGCTGTAGTTTTTCATCTAGTGGTGAGCCTTTTTGAAATTTCCTATCCATCTTAGCAAATCAGCTGGGGTTGTCATTATGTGAATGTTGTTTAGTCAACTATATTGTTAAGATTTCATACTATAGTTTCCCTATCATGTCTAAGAGACATTATCTTGCATCAGGCATTCTGGTCTTCTGGCCTTTGCAATCTCTCTACCCCTCTTGCATCATTTTCCAAGAGCCTTAGTGATACCAACCCAGCTATAAAACCTTCAATCTATAATGATGACCTGCCCACAAAATATACAAGCACAATAGTGCCACAAAGCTTGTGGGTATAATCATCCAATATCTGGTTGGTATTAAGGCCCACTCCATGAGATGGAACACAAGCTTGATACTGAGACCAAGAACCTGAGACTGGATAAGCCAGGGACCTAGTAGAAAGTCAAAGACTACTGTTCTGCTAAAGGAGCATAGCCATAAAATGACTCCTAACAACATTCTGCTGTACTCATAGATCAGTTCCTTGCTCAGTCATCATCAGAGAAGCTTCCTCCTGGAACAAATATCGAGGCAAAAAGACAGACAATGTATAGAGAGTGAGAGACCTTGGAACCCTCAGCCGTAAACTGGATGTCTACATCAAATCCCTCTTGTGATGGCTCAGGGATTAGGAAACCCTGAAGAAGAGGAAGCTGAAAGATTGTGTGAATCACGGGCTATATGGAAGACAAGAAGGAAACAAAACCTTCTAAACAGCAGGAGCAATGCACATCTGAACCCCATGTCCAGCAGTAGATATCCAACACAATGCATGTTTGGAGGATGTTTGTATCATAGTATTTTATAAGGGGATTTTTTTTTAACCAAACAGGTCCTTTGCATATATATCATGGCTTCCAATTTTGTGGTTGTATGTGATTTCTGCATTATAAACATCTGCATCTTTTTGTGTTTCTTGTACATTCACTTTTGCCTGTTTGGTTTGTCCTACACCAGCTTTTTGTTTGTTTGTTTTATCTGATTTTATTTTATTATTTTTTAGATGTCTTTTTTTTTTCTAAGAAGAAGAACAGAGGGAGTGGATTCAGGACAGGAGGTGGGGAGAAATTAAGAGGATTTGGGGAAGAAGAACTGCAATCAGAATATATTATATAAAAAAAATCCATTTTCAATAAAAGAAAAATATAGCAAATATATAGAGAGCAAGTGAAATAGCTTAGTGGATAAAGTGCATAATTCACTAGCATGATGACTAAGTTTGATGCCAAGTACCCACATGAAAATTTAGGTATTATGCTGTAGTTCTGTAATCCCAGTAGTGGAGTGATGGAAACAGGAGGATTCTTAGGACTTGTTGGCAATCAGTCTATCCTAATCACTGAACACTAGGTCCCAGTGAGAGACCCTGTCCTAAAAAAACAAACCAAACAAAAAAACCAGGCTACTGGAATGCCACCAAGGTGACTTCTTCCTCCATTCATATGTGACCACACTAGAGCATACCACACACACCACATCTAATTATTGAGTAAAAGAGCGTTATTGTAAGACCTAGAACTTGCACTTATGATAGAGGAAACATACCCCAAACAGTTAATGAATGGGGATGGGATCAGTACTCCATTCGGTGACCAGAAGAGTACATTCCTGGCTCTTCCTGAACCTGAAATTCCAACCAAGAGATAGTTAAGTAATGGTACAGAGAGGTTTCCAATGCAAGAGAAAAATGCACAAACATGTAGAGCTTAGGATGTAAGTTTTAATTCACTTAAGGTTAATAAAGTATTGAAACTGGATAAAAATAGAACTTGTGGTTTTAGTAAAGTTTGCCTTCTTCCCCCAAATATAACACCTCTCTGCTTCACTGGATGATGTGTTCATGAGACCTAACAGCTCCGATTTATGTTATTGGGTTTAAGTTGCCTCTAAAAGAAACAAAAGCTTCATATCATTTTGAAGGTAGGTTGAGAATGTTCGGTGCCTATGAATAATCTCTCAAGTGTTACACAAATATTAGTCTGTATTCTCATGATTGTCTCTCTCAGCACATGTGTAAATCACACCATTAAAGTAAGCTTTTCACAAAAGAAAATGTATGTCTTTCATGATAGAGTTAATTTACAATTACTTTAGTATTCCTATTTTTAAGAAGAAAGTAAAGGAGAGCAATGAAAGTAAGACTGTAGTCATGGTAATTAATTAAATTAATAGACTGTAGTCATGATAATAAGCTAAACCTATTCAGTTAAACAGAACTAGATCACATTAATTCTAAAATGTTTTCAAAAGTTCTAAAGTAGTATGGTTTTATTTTAATTGCTATACAACTGTTCAAGTAGAATTAATTTACTTGTATAAGGTCTGATGATAAAATAATATTTCCATAGAATAAAATGGGGAAATAATACTTTTTTCTTGGTTTTTCGAGACAGGGTTTCTCTGTATAGCTTTGGAGCCTATCCTGGCACTCACTCTGGAGATCAGGCTGGCCTCGAACTCACAGAGATCTGCCTGCCTCTGCCTCCCGAGTGCTGGGATTAAAGGCGTGCGCCACCAAACCCGGCAGGTAAATAATATTTTAATGACACTTGTGCTTACGAGAAATACTCATAATTTTAATTTTATCTCATATAAAATTATATATTCTTATAATCTTACCTTTTACATAAGGTATTTGTTTTCTTTTCATGTTCTTTTATAATTGCTGAATTATATACACCATGTAGCACAATTACTTTTAAGTTTTATTTTGACTATTCCCAAACAATAAAAAATAAGGAAACATATATGTATATATAGTTTTATGAATATATCCGAAAATAATGCATGTGCTACTTCAGTGATAAAATATACAAGTCCAAATGAAAAGAAAAACAGGAAGAAAGATAGAGAGCTTTACAGACAGAGTAATCCCTTATTAACATTAGTAACTCAGCACCCATGATAAAATCATGGGATGATCACACTTAGTTCCATGGCAGATCTCAATGGCATGAGACTTTAAGAGAATGAAAGTTAATTGCATTCCCTGAAGAAAACAAAACTCTATTATCTCTAGCATTATAAGTTCTTTACCTTAGTAGAATATGAAAGTAAGACTGAATTTTGTATGTATCTATGAAGTTTTATTTGTATCAGCTCTAAACTTTCCATTCAGACTATTACATTTATAAAATCCATGAAAAACAGTTCATGTGATTTCATTTATAGTAATTTGAAGTATTTTCTTACATTTAAAAACCAACAAATTAAAAACAATTCTACTTACTTATCTATTTATAAATAGATTCTTTTCTCAAACAAAACATCCTGGCCACAGTTTCCCTTCCCTCTACTCCTCCCAGCTAACCCTACCTCCTCTCTCCCCCCTATCCCACTCCATTTGCTCTTCAGAAAAGCGAAGACCGCCAAGAGAGGCCAGCCAAACATGACAAAACAAGATACAACAACAAAGGCAAAGGCCCTCATATTGAGTTGGACAAGGCAACCCAATAGGAGGAAAAGAGTCCCTAGAGCAGGACAAGGAGAGGAAACCATAATGAGGATATTCTATGTGAGAAAAAATTATTTTCAATAAAAAAGAAATAATGGAAAAAAAAACTTCTTTGAGAATCCAACTCTCTCCAATCACAATGGTCATCATCAAAAATAAGTAACAGAGAAGCCAAAAACACAAAAACAGGGGGGATCAAGAATACCTGTGCACTGTTGGGTATTATGTGCACACTCTGTAAATCACTGTGGCCTTTCCTAATAAAGGAAAAGTGAACTACCATATAAGCCTTCCTCATCACTTCTAGATATATGCCCAAAGATTCAACTCAAAATACTGTAGAATCACCTGTACAATAAAGTTTATGGCTGCACCATCACAAAAGTCATAAAATGGAACCAATTTAGATGTCCATAAACAGAATGGAGAAAGAAAATGTGGTACACATCCACAGTAGAATTTGGTACAGCCATACATAAATGAATCATGACATTTAACGAAAATGAATTTAACTTAAAATCATTATGTTAAACAGGGTAAGCCACGTTCAGCAAGGGAGTATGGAACTTTTCCTTAATTTTTTATGTGGAACCCAAATTTAAATTTGTATATACATGCCCATATAGGTGTATACATTTAATTCTAAGTGTGTATGTGGGGGAGTGCATGAAACTACAAAGTTCACGATAGAAGGAAAAATTATTTTAAAAAAGTGGAGATTAAGTAATGGAATATATGTAATTGGCATGCAGAAAGGGGACTAACTAACCTGAGGAGAAAGAGAACATTGTACAAGTCAAGAAGGGGCGTGGTGGAAGATAGTGACGGAGAAGACTGACTGAATGAGCACAAGTGTTATGGCATGTATGAAGATGTTATGGTGAAACTAATTACTTTGTATGTTAGCTCAAAATTAATTTAAAACTTAAACAGCATTGTCTTTTCATATGTGAGTGGTGTGTGTGTGTGTGTGTGTGTGTGTGTGTGTGTGTGTGTGTGTGTTTGTATGCATTGATGTGCATGCACATATGAAGGCCATAGGTTGGTATCAGGTATCTTGTTCCATCGCTTCACATTATAGTTTGAGGCAGCACCCCTCTTTGTACCCAGAGGTCACTGACTTGGCTAGACTGGTTGGACAACAAACTCCAGGGACGTTCTTGTCTTTGATCCTTCAGCATTGGGATTACAGGATCACGTAGCTGTTTTGTTTCATGCATACTGGGAATCCAAACTGACGTCCTCCTATTTGTATAGCAAGTTTTATAGAGACCTACCTCCCCAGCTTCAAAATTATCAGTTTTTAAATATATATATATATATATATATATATATATATATATATATAGACCAATAATGGCAGTATGCTATGCATCAATAGCAGCAACAGCTTTTCCAGGTTTTGCAGTCATTTGAACAAAGTTGTAGAGACATCCAGCACACTCCATCTTAAAAAAAAATAAAAAACAAAATCCCTGAAAACAGCACAGTTCTGTTACTCTTGTGGTACCTGGCACCATTTTTTTTTTTTAAATTAGCTTCTCAATCATCATCTGGAAGGAAACCATTCTGAGCAACATCATTAAAAACAGCTCTGATAAACCATGGTCACTACTATGTATCATAAAGCAGGTCCACATATGAGTGAGTACATATCATGTTTGGCTTTTTGTGATTGGGTTACCTCACTCAGAATGGTTTCTTCAAGTTCCATCCATTTTTCCTGCAAATTTCAAGATTCTATTGTTTTTTTCTGCTGAGTAGTACTCCACTGTGTAAATGTACCACATTTTCTATATCCATTCTTTGGTTGAGGGGCATCTAGGCTGCTTCCAGTTTCTGGCTATTACAAATAATGCTGCTATGAACAGCCACTTTGGAAATCAGTATGGCGACTCCTCAAGAAAATGGGAATGAGTCTACCACAAGATCCAGCAATTCCACTCTTAGGCATATACCCAAAAGAAGCATATTCATATAACAAAGACATCTGTTCAACCATGTTTATAGCAGTAAAATTACCAGTTTTTAATAACACATTGGAAACATTAGTCATGTACTGCTTTATAGCATTGATGAAACCTGTAGTCATAGTGATTTACTGTTGAACTTGTGGTATTGATGCTCTTTTCCCTGACACAGGCATTGGTGTGGTTTATTGTAAACATGTACTGCCTGCTGCTCAGCAGTAGACCTCATGAAGATCAGGCCATAATGTGTCATAAAAATCTTGGAAGCAGCATGGTTTAATGCTTTAAATTAATTTAATGCTTTAAATTAAATTCTAGGCCAGTGATATTGTTGTATGCATTGTGGAAATACACATATTTGTATTCTATATGTTTGCAAATTGCATAATTGTGAACACAATATTGTATTATTTGACTTACATCCTCATTTGTACAATATAATAAATATATACCTTTTCAGTATTCAATATGATGCATAGCCAAGCAAATCTCTGTTAACAATATTTTAATTAATTCAATAACGTTAACTGCTGGTGTCTTCATTTTCCCATTCTCGGTTGGCAAGCTAAAAGGCAATTCTCACTCTAATTCCACTCCTGGGGTGCCATCCACAAGAGATTGACCTTGCTGTGGATTGTGACCTCTGACACTACCACTGTCATCTTGAAACAATACTATCCCTGAACATTTAATGAACTGTGTACAAGGATAGAGAGATACTATCTCAGGGAAGTGGTAGGGCAGGCTGTGCAAAGTGCCATTGTTTCTGGGTGTTTCATTGACCTTCTGTACATTACAGAAGACAAGAAAAACTGATGATTGCTTAGTAGCCAGCCCAATGTAATATTTATTATTAAAATTCTAAACACATTGCTTTCAAGGCATTGACACCTAAACACTTCCAGAAGTATCAAATGACTTCTCATTAATAACCATTATATTAATCACTGTTGCCCAGAACAAGAATCTGACTGAGAAATCCCCTGGTAGAAATTGCTATAATCGTTCAAACTACAGGAATGAATATTTTTCCACATAATTATTGCTGTCATCTTATTGAAAAATATCCCATTAGAAGGCAGCTTTTAGTTACGTAAATCGTGTTGATTAATTTTTAATTTCCAGCATTTATATGACATTGCACAAGTAAAGATCTTTGATAATTTAAATGGTTAGCTGAGCAATTATTAAAATAACTCACAGCAATTCAAACATTCATTTACTTACTAGAAGTGCCATACATCATTAGCTCCTGATTAAAACAAAGTTTGGGAAATTGCAAAAGCTAAATTGATCACTAAAACATGTATTTTGGGCTTTCTCTTCTTGCATGCCATGCAGTGTGCCTAAGCTGCAGGAAGAAAAAGAACAAAGCTCTGGTGGAACTGTTTCAAAACAGGGGAATCTAAACTACACAGCCATTCATTCTGAAATTCTCAACTTGTGTTCAAATACATATTTGCTTCTCTAAGCAAAGGATATAAGATGCCTACAAGAAAGCAACATCTCGCTATCTCATTTACTTCAAAATAACGCAACTTGTTTCAAATAAAATAATTAGAAGGTTATGCATGGAGAATAAGTTCTCAATGTTACACATTTAATACATGTTTTATTGATATGTTTGAGTCTTGATATTAAGTATGAATTCTTAGGTAACTTCCATTGTCCTTGTGTGTACATTGCGAGGCTAGCATACTGAAATCATAGTGCTGTAATGAATACTAACATTTTAGTATATATAATTGTTTAGTGCTTAGCATGAACTAATTAAGTAAAAAAAATATGATAACCCCATCATCATTCTTCAAGTACACTACAGTCTACTTAATTATAGAAATATACAGCCGGGCATTGGTGGCGCACGCCTTTAATCCCAGCACTCAGGAGACAGAGGCAGGTGGACCTCTGTGAGTTCGAGGCCAGCCTGGTCTCCAGAGCAAGTGCCAGGATAGGCTCCAAAGCTACACAGAGAAACCCTGTCTCGAACCCCCCCCCCCAAAATGATAGAGATATAATCTGTGGAACAGGAACAGCAATTCCACCATTGTGATCACAGGACACAGCCTCTTGATGGAAGCCAGAGATATAGGAAATATGAGGTCTATAAGGCTGTTGCTATCATGGCATGAAAGACTGCTGACAATACCCTGATTCTTATAAAGCAGAAGAAAATACCCTAAAATAAAGATTAAAGTTATACCATATTAAAGATAGACCTATACCTTAGTCATAATCATTGTGAATTGTTACATGCTGCATAATTAACTAGTGGAACCTTTGTACCACTCTCCTGAATAAGGTTAATTAATATAAGCAGAGCTGTAAACATTGAATAATGCATTGTACTGTGAAATTATGATTGCTACAGTGCCATCAGTACTGTAGCACCTTTGATCAAAACATTTTCATTAATGTGTCAAAAGGCCATTTCTGGCCATTACACAAATATTAGCACTTTTACATACAAAATAAATATCCTTTGATTCTTACTATCTTTCTGTATAAGCCTTCATAAATTAAAACAAAATCTACACTATTTTTTCCTTGAGTTTTCTGTCAATTGTTAGGGTTAAAATAAACAGAAGAAGATTTTAAATGTAAATGGCTAGAAGGTTTTCCAATAATACATGATTGTCTCCATGTTCCATAGAAACTGGGAAATGAGTTAAAGCCAATAAATTAAAATAGTCTGAACTTTAAATGCTATATTTCCAGGTATTTTTGAATATATGTATAAGTACTTAAAAATGGATGGTCTTTATAGTTGAATGGGTTTAAAAGGAATTGACAGATAATTTTTTCACATTTTATTTTCCAGAATTTATGAAAATTTCATGCATAAATATTTGATAATTTTTATAAAATGAAACTAGACAAAGGTAAAAGAATGTTTACCTTATAGTTTTACTCTAAAAATAACCACAACTCAATTGGAGATCTTAAAAAATGCAGTAATCATAATATGTTGAGTTAAATATTAAAAAAGAACCAAAGCTAGCACCTTTAGTGGACAAGAAATTGTTTCTATACCACCACAGCAGAATATCTTTTTAGGGGCAGTTAACTGTGTCTTAAGGTATAGAAATTCCAAGAAGAGTGATTGCAAGAAAAATATCCATGGAAAAACAAGATATATAATTGTACAAAGTAATATGGATGCATATGATTCCAGGTACCCACGTTCTGGAATACTGCAATTCCTCAATAAATCTCCTTAAATGAATGAAGTATTAATTTCTAAAAAAAAAAAAGTGGGAGAAAAGTATTGCAAGGATTTTTTTAAAGTGCCATCAGAAGGAAAGGAAAGGAAAATGTTTGACTGTAAAGTCTGTTTTTATGTTTGTTTTCTACTTTCCAGCAAGTATTTTTTTTTTTTTTTACCCCGTAAGTCTTATTTTTCCTGTTTGTACATTGGTAGAGTAGCAATTCAGGAACCACACATTATTTAATCCTTCAATGTAAAATTGCAACTGATTTTCTCCTGTACTTAAGTCTGGACCTGTTTACCTACAGCGTTACCCCATAGTCCACTCTAGCACTGACTGCTCTACTTTAGGAGAGCCCTGCTTGTATGAGATCAGTCTCCTGCCTCTGTGTGGGAAGTTAACTCCCTCTGTGATGCTTGCCTCCTCTGCTCCAGAACAAGTAATTTCTGTGTAGAGTTCAGTCAGCAGCAGCAGTGCAGGCAGTAGAGAAGAGTAACAGGGTTACGAACAGATACAATGGGTAGACACATGTATTCTCATCTTCTGTATTGTTACCCTAACCCAGGGTTCCAATAGTGCCATTTCATTTGCACATTTTTAGTAATTTTTACTGCTTTCCATGAAATTATGTAATTATCAGGATTATATTCATTTATCAATTTATTCAAATAGCTATTAATAAAAATTGCCATCATTGTACAATCAACTTCATTTTCTACAAAGTCCAAAGATATATTCAAATAACATTTTAAAATATGACTTGAACTATAATGATTCCTTGAAATTTTAACTATTAAAATTATATTCCAATGATTCTCTTTGCAGTAATTGAGGGCTCAGGGAACTCACTTAACTAGACCACTCTGTGAGTAGAAAGAAAAGTTTATTGGGAATCAAATTGCCAAAGCTATCTCTTAGAAGGGCTAGTGAAACAAAATGGTGGAAATCAAGCATATTTTATATGACAATAAGTAGGGTGGGGACTTTGAGCTAATATAGGTTGTTCAGATTGACCAGTAAATAGGTGCCCTCTTTCCAAGAGGGGTTGGTTGTAGGGGAGGCTGTAGCCACGCCTACTTAGGGACTGGCTACAGGTGTGCCTGACCACGCCCTCGCAAGCTTGAGAGGGCGTGGTCAGGGGAAGTAGGGTGACTGCGTTTTCCCTTTCTGTTGCTCTTTTGGGCTTGCTACAGACTGCTGCCACGCCAACTGGCTAGGTCGCTCTGTAAGTAAGGCTTTTCCCTATTAAATACCCTTATATTTCTACCTGACTTCGTATTGGTAATTTCCCACTATAGTTAGTAATCTTAGGAGACAGATTAAGGGAGGTTCCTGGTAAACAGAAACCTGCCTTATGGAATTCCTGGGGAATGCTGAATGTAGGCTTCTGTTTATCCAATAACAATTCTTCCATTTTACTGGGTCCTAGTCCTTCTGTTTAGGATATTTTCACCAGCATTGCCATTTTGGGACCCACTTAGGACCTAAAAATTGCTTCACAGACTCATAATTAAAATGTGAGAGGATTTTTAAACAAATAGACACATTCAAAGGTCACGTTAGTCATAAAAGAAACTTTCATATATAACTTTTACTTCAATAGATATAGTTATATACTTATTATATTAACACAATTTTCCCATTTGACAGGTTTTCACAATCTAATATTTAGTTTTCAATATGTATCCAGAATTAAGTAAAACAAAGGAACACCATTATTTTGTCTTTAAAATTAAATGTTAGTTGAGGGGGTTGAATATATTCAAAATACATGACATGAAATTTTCAAAGAATTTATAAAATATTTTTAAAACAAAACAAAACAGAAAAATAAAGAAAGTAAACATTTACTTTGTCAGCTTGCTGGGCTTAGAACTAGTCATAGTACCAACAGGTGAAAGAAACTATAGTTAATTTATTTGAGAGCTTACATGCATTCCATAAATCACCTGATTTTGCTTGCAGTTTGCAAGGTAATAGAGCACAAGGTAGTTTTTCAGAAAAATAGAGAGACAATGTTGAATCACAACTTTATTAAAATAATATAACTTCTTGAATTAACTTTAAATCATTTTTATTTAAAGTTAGCTTACCTTTGAAGCAGTTGTAATCAGCATTTCAAAGTCACAGTGAGACAGAGTAGAGGAGGGTTTCCAAGGTCATGTTCTTTAATGAAATTGTTTCTGAATTGATAACACCATTAAAATTCTCCATGTACCCTTGCTACTTTGGTCTTTGAGGCTATGACTTCACAAACAAGAAGCAGAACAAATATGAATATTTCTAGGAAATAATATTTAGAGATAACTTCTCATGTTTGGTCAAAGTGATGGTGATTCCATTTTCCAAAATTGCCATTAAAAAACTACATATGGACAGACAAGTGGGCATCCCAGAAGACTAGAAATCAGCTTTGTGAATGTCTGGAAAGAATGCGTGGTAGAAATCTCTAGAAGATGGAAAGGAGAACTATAGCCTATCCTTCTAAATTCACCCCACACACTATAGGTGTGTATATTTTGGGGTTACAATGAGGACCTTTAATCTATATGGAATTTAAAGATGTGTTGGCTGATTAATTGCTATACCTAGTCCACTAAGTCCTCTGGTCTGATTGAGTTGGCAAAGGCACTGTGCCTGGCTAGTGTGCTTTAACCATAGGGGATCATATGTTTAACATTGATTGTATTATTGCCCATGGGAAGAGATTCAGACTGGTGGGAACAACACAAGCCTGCACCTGGTCATAATCCCATACTATAGGGTGGTTACTAATAATTCCAAGAGAAGACAGTCTTATATACCAAAACATTTAAGTACCTATGAGGAAAATCCTTTCAAAACAAAGGCAATAAACAGAACAATCTGAATTGTCCACCATTCAGGAAGATACTATGACAAGCATAAATATCAAATTAGTGGGAAAGACATCTTTAGGAATTAAGCGATGATAAGAGTAACATAAAGCAGGGCTGGAGAATTGGCTAAGCATTTAGAACACACCCTGCTTCAGCAGATGACCTGAATTTATTCATACACCCACGTGGGGAGTTCATGACTGCCTGTAACCCTAGTACCAGGGTATCTCCTATTCTTCTGGATTCTGTGGACACTGCACTCACACTGTATATACCCCCACACAGATATACACATATACATATAACTAAATAATGTGGCAAAATCTCAAAAAGAATAAGAGTGAGAAGGGGAAGAAAAAAAAGAAGCAAGATTATTATCACCATGCTTACAAGGGGAATTGATTTCTCTAACTTTGGGTTCAATCAAAACTAGAGAATTAGAACCAAGATATTTTGTTACTAGACCCTTATAACAAAACAAGGTCTTCTTGTTTCTTCATTTCATTGAGTTTTTAGCTCTGTGGTTTGAGCTCCTAGTATAGACACCAATGCTCTCTCTCTCTCTCTCTCTCTCTCTCTCTCTTTCTCTCTCTGTGTGTGTGTGTGTGTGTGTGTGTGTGTGTGTGTGTGTGTGTGTGTGTGTGTGTGTATGAGGATGTGGGGAGAAAGAAATAGAGGTGTTTATGTAAATATTTTTCAAATTATACTGATACATTTATATTCAATGTGAAAGTCAAATTCTGAAGCAGGATGAAAATTTAATGCAGTAGTGGCTTATATCAGTCCTCTTCTCAAATATCTTCTAAGCAATTACCTGAAAGAATTAAGATTCAGATTCTTATATATAGCCTCCAAGAAGGAAGAGGCTTCCTGTGTATTGGTTGTCATTTTATACTAACAGGTTGAAAGATTCAAATGTTTAACTCTCTTGGTTTTGTTGATATTTAAGAATGATGCAGGATAATGATGGTTGAAATATGGTAATATAATTATAATTCATGGTTTTCTTGGGTAGAAAAGGGGACAGAACCTCGTGAAATTGCAGATATTCTCAGAGTAAGGGCTAAGGTCAGTGTTCAATTGTTCAGTGACAAGACAGTTATACAGATCACAGTTTTACTTTTGTTCCTAGGCATGGCTTCTACTCTCCAGTCTAGATGTTCCCTAAATTACACAGGTTTCTTTTCAGAAAGATTCCTATAACCCTGCAGTTGTAGCCTTCACTCTGCCCCGTATCCAGGCAGCTTTCTCTGTCTGTTTTATACACTCCAGTGCTTTGTCATTAGTACATTGGCTTCTTTAAAAAACAAAATAAAACAACAACAAAACAAGCAAACAAAAAAACAGACAAAAATCTGTGCTCTACAACTTATAATTTTGACATGGAGTTCAGAATGGAGAAGAAACAAATGACTTATATTGCCAATTTTCATAGACAATTTTGATTATGGCAATATAGCAGTTTAATATTTTTATATCACTTTGGAACACACATTCAAAAGATTGTGTCACAAAGCCATCAGATATGTATACTTTAATCTGCAATAAAAAGACAAGCACTAGGTTCTAAAGGACTCTTTAGATGTTCAATTGAGGGCAGAATCATCAGCATCAGCATTTGCTTGTGTCTAAATTGTAAATGTAGAATGTCATCAAGAAGCAAGACATTGAAGACTGGGCTTTTTAGCTCAGAAGCTGGTAATCTATATATAGGCCAAGACATCATTTGAGATCTTCAGGAAGAAGTGGACCATTTTAGAAAGATGTAGTTTTGCCATCTACTTGCATAGAAAAGAGAACAATGAAAATTAAATGGGAATGGGAAAATGAAGGCTTCAGAAATGTAATGGATTATTACATGTATACTCATATGTATTATCCTTGTGTCCTACATAATACTGAAATAAAATGAGAATTCAACTGTTTTTATGAGACTGACGGCTGCCTACTGTGCTAAAGAGGTGCCTATGAGTCTATCTGTTTTTAAAGGAAGGCAAGGGTGGAGAAATGGCTCGGCATTTAAGAGTATATACTGCTCTTCCAGGGGATCTGAGTGTGGTTCCTCACATCCTTGTCAAGAGGCTTTCAACTGCCTGTCACTACAGATTTAGGATATCCAGTTCCCTTTCCTGGCCTCTGCTAACACAGGTACTCATGAGCACATTCTGCCACAGAGAGTCACGCATGTACTTAACTAAAGAGTTATCAAAAACTAAGAGAGAAATTTCTTAAAGCTACAAGAAAGCAATTGACCACAGGTTAGAGGTAATAAATGTATCACTCATTGTATTAACACACTCATGGAGAATAAATAAGTTTGTAAACAAAAGAAGACACAGTAAACTTCAGACTTATAGTCAAGAAGTGGGGACATCGACACTTGGGGCAGCTGTATGAAAATACAGCCTTCCTTAAATTTTAATTTTAAATCATTCATTTGTCAAAATTCTGTGTGACATTAATGTTGAAATGTATCGGGGTTTGTAGGGCAGGAAAACGTTGTAAATTATTTTAGTTTACATACTGCTGCCATGTTCTTGGGTGAGATATGTCTGCCCACATCTATATTAAAGGGGTTAAATTCTCTACTATATATCTAACAAACAATTCAATCAAAGTTAATTTTCTAAGATTTAAAAATATCACCATTATCTTTCCTTCTCTTTTCACACACACAGTCTGTGGTGGTTTGAATGAAAATGGCTACCATAGGCTTATAGGGAGTGACATTATTTGAAAGGGTTAGGACAGATGGCTTTTCTGGAGTAGGTGTGGCCTTATTGGAGGAAGTGTGTCACTGGGGGTGGATTTCAGTTTGCAAATGCTCAAGCCAGGCCTAGTGTGACTCTTTCTCTTTCTGATGCCTGTAGATCAAAATGTAGAACTTTTATCTTCTCTTAAGCACCATGTCTGTTTTCCTGAGTGTCACCATGCTTCCTGCCATACTGATAATAGACTAAACCACCGAAATGTAAGCCAGCTCCATTTAAATGCTTTCCTTTGTAAGAGTTGCTGTGGTTATGGTGTCTTCTCATAGCAATAGAAACCCTAAGATACAACCTTTCTGTTTTCATCAAAGCCTTAATCCCCTCCTCCCTCTCATCCTCCATCCCTCCCTTCCTCCCTCCCTCCTCCCCTCCTTCCTTCCTTCCTTAATCCCTGCACCCTTTTTCATAGCTTTCCTGTCTTGCCCTCCATGTCTTCCTTTCAGTGAAGATTCAATCCAGGGCCTCAAGCATGATTGGCAAACAATCTATCACTGAAATACATCCCAGCCATATTTTTTTCCTCATGTTTGGTTGTTGAGGATCTATTTTAGATAGTTAAACTAAAATAGAAAGGGTTCCTTGTGACATTTTGCCAAAAAGAAATAAATTTATTTTTGTGTAGTGTTCACAAATACCAACATTTTGTAACTAAGGTTTAAAGTTTAACTATCTTGATACAAACTGAGACATTGGAAAAATAATAAAAAATAAACAGCATTGAGACTATGAATTATAACATTTTATGAGCGTGTGTGATCTGAACTCATAAAGTAGATTTACATGCGTAGACACTGCTTCTGTATAGAAAAAAAAGGCTATTGTTTAATGATCTCTTGAAAATAATTATCTCCATGCCCTCCTTCTGCCCTCTTTCTCCTTGGTGGTCCCTCAGCCATTCTTTTTGTTTAAGAGCTCCAGAAGTAGTAGGGGGTAGGAAGAGGTAGACAAGGTTATTTTGTGTACAGTTATAGATATGGCCTTTTGTAGTTTCGTTTTTGAAGCTGCAGACTATGGTTCTTTGAATCTATTTACACAGATGTTGAGGAAGGCGGATTGTAACCATCTACCACTGGCCTCATGGTCACCTTTGCCTTTAAGCAATCTCTGGGAGGTACATTAATAATGATTTTGTTAGACACTCATTTCTGAGATACCATGTTTTTATTCCACGCTGTCCATTTGGAATGTAACCTAACCCATATTCTTTAGAGTCAGGCATGTTTACTTAGTATTATATGATTAGTTCACTTGGAGACCTGTAGTTTTCCCATCAATATCAGGATCCTATACAATATGTATAGCTAATGTACACTGATTAGACTGTTCAAATGAATATTTTGAAAAGCTTATGATTGAATTTTGACATTTAATAACAACATTTAACAGTAGAAAGGAAATAAATCTTTCGTGATTTAAACATTTAAGACTCTGATATTAAAAGTATTTCCAGAGATAATATTGAGTAAAATGCTAACTGAATGCCAAGATACATCACAGTCATTAGTTGAACTGGCCACTGAGAGGATACTTAGTTCCAGATTTTTTAGCATCCTGCTTTATTGGTTACTATATAACACCTTTATGGGGATTCAGAGACACTCTTGTCTTTCTCTTTCTCTTTCTCTTTCTCTTTCTCTTTCTCTCTCTCTCTCTCTCTCTCTCTCTCTCTCTCTCTCTCTCTCTCTCCTCTTCCTCTCTCTCCTTTCTCTCCATCCCAGTATGGAACCAAATGGCTAGATTTTCCATGTTTTTTTTTTAAATATAAGGATATGTTCTCTACTTTCAGATTTACAGAATCCCAAATCATGCTGTTATGCCAAATGCTCCATCCTGCGGGAGTTTTCACCCTGCCAGCACTGTGATGCTGAGCTGAGGATGTACACTAAACTGAACTGCCAGGGCAATGTTCTCAGAGCAGTCTCCACCATCCAAGTCAGAAACTTCCCTTCAATGATGGCACTGAGGAGCCTGGGAAGGAGCTGGGCAGAGATCTACATCAGGACTCTGATCTTGCTCACAAACTGGTCATATGGGCCTCCTGCTGCCATGCCTAATAACTGCAGCGCAGATGCCTACATCTTTCTCACCTTTTACCAGGAAGGAAGCATTGTCTTTGATTGTCCATCAGGACTAATCCTTTCTCAGCACGATACTTGTTAGCATAATTACAGAAAACGAGCCAAAAATGTACATTAGGAACTGCTGCTTTTCAAAAATAGTGAATATATATTTTTATGAAAAGGGCATTTTCTTCATTTTGCTTCTCTTATAGTTGAAATTTATTCCATTATCATATTTTTAACCTTTATGATTTCATTATTTGTGTATAATTAAAACCATACTCAACCCCAATAAACTTTCATAGCACCTCTTATGAATATTATCATAACCAGAGAAATTTAAGGACTCACTCTGACTCTGGGAAAATATCAGGCATTTGTTCCAGGCTCCTTTGTATCAGCTTTAGTTATAAAATTGTGCTGTTCATGATTTACCTGAAAGTAGGGCAGAATGACTCAGTCAAGGGGCCTCTTTCCAAACAATTATAAAATCATTGGAATCTGCTTTAATTGACCTGCAGAGAATAAAAAGGTAGAAATTTCGTATCTCCATAGAGAAAATGTGGTCCAAGTACAGAAAAGAAGACAAAATGAGTGAGCAGGAGTGAAGGCTCAAATTAAGTATAATTCCTACTTCCTAAAAGAGATATAGTTGACTTCCAAAAAGCAGAAAAGGTCTTAAATATTTTCCCAATAAAAAGAGAAAAATTATAAATATTACTCAGACTTGGAAAACTATAGTTGTAAATTTTAATGGTCAATGTAAAAAATACTGAAGAAGACTAGATAATCTAATCATATTTTGTGGTCATTCATTCACATTTCTATTTCTTAGCCATTCCACAATGTGTTTCATTTTAGTTTCTGCATAAGACTCAGAAAAAGCACAGTGTCAGGGAAATAATTGGAAGTATCTGGAGCTTCATTCTATTCAATTTTTAGACAAGAAAAAAGTTATTGCAGTTGAAAGGCTTTTTCAAAGCTAAGGCAGGGCTTAGGACATGGATTGACTACTGTGAAAAATATCAAGATTCCCAGAGTATCACTGCAGTGAGGAGTTTTGCTTCCCCTACCTTCCAGCAGCTCTACAACTGTGTACTGTCTTTTGACATTTATCCAACGCCATTAAACCTCTTTAATGGTATTGCCCAGCCCTTCAAAGAAATGATTTTTAAGCTCTTGGTTTAACACAACTTTTAGTCTGAAGAGAAGCATTAGCCTTGTACAGGTTATAACATGTGAACACTAGTTATTTTTCAGGCTTGTCATTTAGTTGAGACATCATGATACCATGAAGGCTAAAACCTCTGAGGAAATACTTGTTTAATTCTGTAATGGTAATACAAAGAAACAAAACATTATATTTATTGTACTTAAATTTTATAGATGTTAAAATTGTTGTATAACTTAAAATTGACTTATCAAGAGTTCTTCATTTTAATTAATAGTAGAAAACAGCTAGACATTTTGTGCTTTTTAACCTACTGATTTCAAGCATGTCTTGTAGTGTATCTTTAATTTGGGGCTGTTCAGGAGACTTGATTTCATATGCACATTTTCACTGTCCTGCTCCGGATTCCACTGCTTTGATGCTCATTTGCTTAGTTTTCTTAATAATACTGGCTGACCAAGTTACATCTTCTCCAATATTTCCCATAATCCCTAAAGGGCTGATCTATGTAGCTCAGCCCAGAAATCTGACACTGTCAGCTAGACGCATGACATTGACTGCTACCTTTAGGCCAGATGCTCCAGGCAGCTGCTACATGAGTCCTGCGTGGTACATCAAAGCCAGAATCTGAAGTTTAACTCATGAGAACAAAGCTGTATCAATAGTGCAAATGGTTTGCAGAGTAGAAAACAAGTAGAAAACTCACTTTACTTGCAATATTTTTGTGATCCTCCTTATTACAAATTATAGACCACAAAAGAAGAATCAGTTGTGTCTCTTCCAGCAAGGCTAAGTTGTCACAGATCAACCTCTGCCTCATGATTTGTATAAATTTCCTCCTTTTGCTTTCTGTCAGCACATACTGCAGATTCATATGTGTTCACAGCTCAAGAAGCAATAATCAATTTTAGTGGTAAATCCGAAATAAAAAAACAAAGCATTTCACAAACAACAACAGCAACAACAACAACAAAAAAATCTTGTAGAAATTCTACATACTGTAACACAATAGCCGCTGTGTAGAAATGTCAGAATGGTGTTAAATTTTCATAGAAACATGAATTGTTTTCTTCGAAACCCTGTAAGATTATCTGTATGCACTGAAGACCCTAAAAATTACCTCATAGCCAGATGATCCACCCTATTTTCCAAGATGGAGTTAGAATAGAGTCATAGGGAACCATCTTTAAGTTTAGACATTAGTTTGGGCAAAGCATCAAGGATTCCAAGGCCAGTCATTAGGAACAATCTCAACGGCAAATAGATCATTCCCAACAGGGGCCACAATTGGGCTAATGCTTTCTGGTATAATCTCTCTCCATAAAATTGGGTTCCAAGCCACAAAACCAGGTACGTTTATTTTGTTTCCATGACAAGCTTGGGACTGGTAAAAAGAAAATGGCAGCCTTGCCTCTATTCCAAGCATATGACTCTCTTCATTATTCTTGGTCTTTCTCTGCCCAGATTAAATCAAAATCTGAAAGATATTTCAATACATTTTAGCAAAAAATAATATGCTCACAAGTAAAACTTTGTGTCTGACTTTTATATTGAAGCTAACCACTTTAACTACATTACTTCATTTACAAGAAAAAGGTATGTATAAAAATATTTTTCAATGTTTCATATATTTTTCATACTTTTTCTCCATGATGTATAGCTCTTTGACATTGTGATAGGATGCCAGCTAAGAAGTAACTCTTCATAACCACACAGTAAAGTTATAATTTAAAAACACCTTCATAATTCTTTACCTAAGTTTATGATCTTGTGTTATGTCACATTTATTGCTATCCTTTGTTTCATGAAGCCTGTGTGCCAAGGGTGGAAATGCCTATTGAGGACCTTAACAAAATAGGTTCTCTGTTGAATGGTAATTATCAGGTTAATGAAATAGCATATTGAAAAATTAAAGTATATTATACATTGGATTTTTTCTTTTACATTATTTTTATTTTATTTTATATATATGCTGTTTTGACCCAATATATTTATATGCACCACTCTAGTATTTAGTGACTTCAGAAGAGGAGAACATTAGATCCATTGAAACTGGAGTTATCAAATCCATGTTTATTCTGAGCTAGTTACATATAAATCTTTGTTGTTATAACACTGTGGTTATGAGATACTCTGTGGGTGCTTGAAATTGAGCCTAGATCCTGTGGAAGAACAGCCATTGCTCCCCTTTTAAAAATTCCTTTTATTGAAAATAGATGCTTTTCTCATACAATATATCCTGATTACAATTTTCCTTCTTCTACTCCTCCCAGTTCCTTGGTGCTGTTAATCACTGATCCATATCTCCAGCCTCTGGATGCTTTTTCAAATACATTATTGCTTCTATTTGTGCACATGAGTGCATGTGTGTTCATATGCATGTGTGTGCTTGTGTTTGTGACTGTATGCTCATGTGTGTATGCATGAGTGTTTGTGTGCATGTGCAAACTTGAATGTGTGAACACATGTGAATACATGTGCACTGCCGGCTGTGTGGTCTCCTGTGTGCACATGTGTGCATGATTATGTGTGTTTGAATTTGTGTCTGATTAGTGATTTTGTATATTTTAGAGATTAGATAAAGACAAGTAACTAGAATTTAATCACAAGTTATTTATAATTGAGACAGGAAATGATTAATTTTCAAATGAGTTTTCAGTTTAAATGTGAAACTGAATAAGGACACCCCCTGTTTTGGGGGAAAAGATGTGCAATACTTTTCCAGACTGTCCCTCGCAATAACCCATTCTTGACCTTTACTACAGGAATAGATTTGTTTTGGTAGACCCCTGTAGCCAGCTACCTGCAGAGACGAGGCAATCCCAGCTGAGAGGACTCTTAATAAAATAGTCAAATATTCTTTTCATTGGGGTATAACTTTCACATATGGTCTTCTGGTCAGCATAATTCACACACTTGATTCTTAAACACTGTATTTCAGAATATAAAGCAATTATAGAATAACTAATAATACGGCCATATATTCTGAATTGCAATGCCTAACAATTCCTGTCTAGAATAATTGCAGATGAGATGTAAAATGAATGAGAGAAAGCAAAGCAAAAATGTAGCAGATGCTTTTCCTATGCTAGCAACACTTATATCTTTCTTTGTTAGCTTTTTGTTGAAGAATGAGTGCAGTGTACATCACTTTATCCACAGTAGATGGGCATGCATCACATGCCCCCATGGGGATATCATTCTCTCATCCTCAGAAGATTTATTAGAATAAGAAGATAGGAAAGGACAGCACAGCATATATGTTGAATTCTGCAGAAGCAAGTGTTAATATGTAGTTAGATGCTCTCTTCAAGGGGGTTCTTATCAGTGTCTCCCTGGGGAGTGTAAGGATTAATTAGTTGAAGTTTGTAGGCTCTTTGAAGCTAGAAAACACTGTGGAAGTGCTAAGCATTATCGTGGTAACTGGAGAGTGAGGCAGAAGTGATTTGCAACATCATCAGTTCTTTGGAATGTGTGTACATCCTGATTCACAGTTTTGTGGGTTTTTTTTTCTTACAATATTTTATGGAATGAAAAGTTCTTATCAGACATGGAAGATGAAACGTGTTTTATTGAAAGCATATTAATCTGCAGAACTAATTTTTCTATACATATCATAAAGTGACATTTATCAAAGTAAAATTAAATGAGATACAACCCCATAGCTAATTTAATAAAGTATGATTTTGACATCTATTATTATTTATGAATTCTTATCTGATTGACCACCATGGTTCTATTAATTTGCATGAAAAGCCATTCTCATTTTATATGCATTTAAAAACAGGGGGATGAAGATATGGTTTAGTTGGTAAAGTACACATTGGGAAATCATAAAGACCTTGATCTTTATCCCTGGCAGCCAGATAAAAGGCCAGACATGATAACTGTCTGTGTCCCCAGAGGGAGATCCTATGATTCACTTGTCAACATCTGGACTCTACAAGTAAACACATGGGTGAGTGCATGAGTGCACATGCACACACATGAAGACACACACACACACACACACACACACACACACACACCACAGATACAAAAATTAAATATTTGATTTAAATAGCCCAATTTAAATAGCCCAATTTAAATAGCCCAATCATTTAGCATTCCAATAATGCTAAATGTGAAATGCAATTATTTTTTCTTTTAAGATATCTTAAATAATTAAGCAAAAAAGCACTATTTCTTCTATCCATGAATCAAATTCTACACATATTTTACTCTCCCATGAAATGATTTTATAGGAATACAAGATATCAAGATAACGAGCTAAGTGATGTGCTAGGTTATATATTTTGTTTTATATTTGTAGTCATGTAAATTTCAAGATTACTGTAGTTTTCATGATTTGAAGCTCGAGGAGATGGAAATGGATGTAGAAAATGTTAAAATAAATAATTATTTGGTAAGGCTATTTCCAGTTATACTTAATATTTTAATGGCTATTATTCATTATGAACTTATTTTTGCTTCTGTGTAAAATTTGAAAAATATGAGTACAGAATCAAGTAGCTCCAGCAATAGCAACTATTAATGTATACTTTGTTCTGCTTATATTGCATATTGTTAAAATTAGAAAACACCCCAGATTCACTTTCTTTTATCCCTCTCTGGAGGAGGCACCATGATGAAATGGGGGTTTACCTTTCCATTATTACATTTGCTAGAATATATTTGTTTATTAATAGCATCTATGAGCTGGAAATGTGCTCCCCGTCACAATTTTGCTGGCAGTTGCTTTTGCTATTACTAACAGAGCATGCTGTTGTGTTCTCTTGTGTTTCATAATGTGCCTCACACACAATGAAGACCCTTCCTGCCTGTAGGCACACATTTGTAAAAGAGTCTAATGAATATACTAGAAGAACAGCTGGTCACAGACTCATCTGTAAGGGGACCACATATACAACTTTTCTTCCTGGAAATTCACTGTGACACTGTAATCCTCACATTCAGAATGGCTTAGCATATGCCCTAGATTCAAATTATTTATCGAAATAACAAAAGTAATGATTAAAATCAATATTGACTTGCTTCTTGTTCTTGTCTCAAGAACATTCTTCCACTGTCATCATGGATGTGCCAATGCATGGAGAAGCGATAACTAATTTGAATGTAGTCACATGAACACAAACATTTGCCTTTATTTGACTGACACATTTCATGTAAAACATGACTGCTGCCTTCAATGAAAGGACAGTGTACATAGGACATCAGAATAAAGTACTATGTACTAGATTGGTAATGCTAGGCAAAGCCTAATTTTTGAAAAATGTACATGGCAATGTGGGCAGGGATATTTGTAATAGAGGACATTCTAAAGCTTTTTACCTATACTGCAACTTACAACCCACCAAACAAAACAAAACTGATACACTATACCACTCTACTATAGATTTGGGGTTAATTACATGTGAAACAGAGGCAGGAAACATTAACTATGGACAGAAGGGGGTCACTGGACCTTGCTGTACTAGTTTTGTAACCTCTCATGTATCTAACCTCTTCATTCATTGAATTGCTTGGCAATGGTGACTCATTTAGAAATAATCTCTTTATCAGCCATTATTTAAATAAATTAAAATACAGATTGACTTGACAACTAATGAATTCCTATTGGTGGACTTTCTTTTGGGACTTCCAGTTCCCAGATAATGACATGGAGACTTATTATTAACTATGAAAGCTTGGCCTTTAGCTTAGGCTTGTTCCCAGATAGCTCATAAATTAAATTAACCTGCTTCTATTAATCTACATTCTTTCCCTTGGCTTTTTACCTCTCATCTATTCTATCTGTCTCTCTGACCCCCTCTGTGTCTCACTGTCATCTCTTCTCTTCTTCTCAAAGTTCCTATCTCTGCCTAGAAGTCCTGCCTATTCTCTCCTGTTTAGGTTTTGGTCATTCAGTTCTTTATTAAACATCTTCACAAAGCATACAAATATCCTTCAAAAAACTTTTATGACAACCATGAAGCTTGTAAATTTATGGTATTTTCTCATTGTGCAATATAGGCACAATGAGAATATAGCCTCATTAATATAGAAGGTGTGAGTTGGATGGGGAAATTAGCTACTATTACAAAAGTATTATCTTAGCTATGTTAAGAAAAATATAGTTGAAAATGATATTTTCACTCTGAGATGTATGACTTTTATTTAGATAAAATTGCTAGCTTTTAAAATACTGTAATATTTAAACTATTTTTTGTGTTCACAAAATATCTAGCCATAGCTGTCACTATATTACTTCCACTTATTAACAATGAAAGAAATTGAATGATGCATACATGAGAACCTGACTCAGCAGAAAGAAAAGGAAAGAAGGGAGGATGGGATGTGGTGGTATCTTGTTTGTACAAATAAACTTGCTTGAAGATCAGATGCCAGAACTAGACACTAGCTAACCATAGAGGTCTGGAGGTCTGTACAGATGACAGGAAGTGAGATGGCTGGGTGGAGAGAGGAATATAGACAGGAGGAGACAGGAACTCAGTCTCTTTTCAGTCTTAGGATTTCATAGAAGTAAGAGCTGTAGTGGTTGGCTGCTTCTCTGATTGTTCAGCTTTCACCCCCTAATATCTGACTCTGGGTTTTTGTTGTTAAAACCTATTAGAACACGTGGTACAAGGGGGAGGAGAACCAAAGAACATCTAAGTAAGTCCATTTGAAGATCTCACACAGCTTTAGGGATGAGGAAATAGCTCATGATAAAATTCTTGCTGTGGAAGAAAGGATGCCTGTATTAGGATTCTAAGCATTCATATACAAGGCCAGCTTCTTCATGAAGCATGTGTGAACCCAGCCTCTGCTGGGGATACAGTAGAGTGATGGAGGGACTGGAAAATCCCCAAATCTCACTGGATAGCTAGCCTACTCAGTCAGTTATCTCCACTTTCAGTGAGAAACTATCACAAGAAATAAGGTGGTAAAATGATTGAGAAAAGACACCTGGTGTTGACTTTTGATATCAACACATGCACACAACACACACACACACACACACACACACACACACACACACACACACACACACATACACACTTAAAAATTAGCTTTGAAAATAGTTTTATTTTTCTCTCAATTAGTAGTACAAAAATAAAGTGTTTGGAACTTGTTCTGCTATATATGAAAGATTTGATAATTTTATGGATTTTTAAAGCTCAACTGAAAAGTCAAATATAAATGTTAATTATTTTTTAATTCTTTGAAAATTCGTACTTAATATTTTGATCATGTTCATTTCTCCATCTTCCCTTAAACCCACCCCACTTCCCTATCTACCAAAGTTTGTGTACACACACACACACACACACACATACACTCTCTCTCTCTCTCTCTCTCTCTCTCTCTCTATATATATATATATATATATATATATAATATATATATAATTATATATATATATATATATATATATATATATATATATATATTTAATAACCCTTTGATTCCAGTCTGTGTTGTCCATATATACTCATGGGCAGTGGACATCCACTGGAGCATAGTTGGCCTATCAGGAGCCAGATTGTTTTTAGAGGGGGCGACCTCATTTATTAAAATCAAGATCAGTCTTTTGGGGGGGATTGAGACAGGGACTTTTTGTGGCTTTGGTGGCTGTCCTGGAACTAGCTCTTGTAGACCAGGCTAGTCTCAAACTCACAGAGATCAGCCTGCCTCTCTGCCTCTCAAGTGCTGGGACTAAAGGCATGCACCACCACCACCTGGATTCAAGATCAGTCTTAATTCCAATAGATTGTCTGACATCTCCACTTCCATATTATATCAGTCCCTCAAATTCAGCGTATCTGAAAACAAATTGGTGTGCATACGCCCTAATAATGCTATGTCTCCAGTTTTCCTCATCTCCATCTCCTGCTTCCTTCCCCCCACTTGCTCACGGTAAAACCCTTCTAGGTAATTCCCAATGCTCAGTCTTCTATTTCTAGAGGTAGTTTCTTGGGGAACTTTGGCTTTACCTTGAAATCATCCAGATTATGAATATTTTCCAATGCCAGAACCTGCTGCTACTCATGAACACAGTCTCCAAGGGGTCCTGTGACCTCATAACTCACCTCATGGCAATCACTTTTTGAAAATTCCTCATAGTAAATGCTTAAGTTTGCCAGGTTGTGAGCAACCCATGTCTCTTGCTTCCTCTCCACTGCCCCTCTGAGGAGACAGATATTTAAAGAAAAGGAACTCCCCCTCCACAGCCATCAACTGTTCATAGCTCCTCAGTTAAGGGTGGGAGCTCATGTACAACCCCCCAGATCCATGCTAGCACATTGATTGTCTTGATCTTGGGCAGGGCTTGTGTAGGTAGTATTCATACTTGGGTTGGTCATTGGTTTCCTACCTGTGGTGAGTAGATGTTTGTGAACCTCTCTCCATGAATATTGTCACATTCCACTAACCAAGTCTGTATTAACTGGCATGTGCATTTTTCTTTCTGTATGTCTGTTTTTTATACTAACATATAACAGTATGAGTGTTTGATATTGAACTTCATCATTTGCACACATTTATATACAGTGCACTCTTAGTAAATAATGATGATGAGTCTTTATCAGCAATGTCAAGAACCTTATAGCTCCTCTATTTCAATACAGCATTATAACATTCTTTCTGTCAGTAGTTTAATTCCTGTTATCTAGCATCTTTTTTATCTTGTCCACATACTCTCAAACCTTTAGTAATTATCATTATTCAGAATGGTCCTTTTTACTTCCCCATGGGTCAGAGAGCATGTATTATTTTTCTGACATTCCATTGAACAGGATAGATTCTAATTTCACCCATGTTTTTCCAGTGAGGATTTCTTTATTCATTCTGTCTTTGAAACACTGTAACTTGCATCTATACCATATTTTACTTATCAAGTCATCCACTGATCTATCCTAGAAATGGTATAGATTTCATAGATTTCTTTCCTTTGTTTTCTTGTAGAAGATTCATGGTTTCAGGACTTTCATTTAGGTCTTTGATCTGTTTTGACTTAATTCTTGCACCAGGAGAGAGACAGATGGAGTTTCAGATTCCTATTTGTGAATATCCACTTTCTCCAGCATATTGAAGAGGCTGCCCTTTCCCTAATGAAGGCTTTGGCAACTTTCATTGAGCAGTTTGACTTTTTCATCAGTTGTCCATAGATACGTCACCTTATTTCTAACAATGCTTCATTGTTCTATGTGTTCATGTTTAAGCCAGAGTCAAGATGGTTTAACTTCTATAGCTCTGTAATATGATTGAAATCAGGTATTATGATGTCTCCAACTTTGTTCTTTTTCTTTGAAATCACTTTAGTGGTTCAGAGACTTTTGTGCCTGTAAACAAATTTTAGCCAACACTATTTTAATGAGGATTTAATTGAATCTGTTGATTGCTTTGGGTATATATGTACTAAAACAATATTTATTCTTCCAATATGTGAATATTGGAAGTGTTTCCAGTGTTTTGTCCTTTTTATTTCTATTGTTGTTTTATAACATTTAATATAGAGATATTATATTTCACTTCCCTGGTGAAACTATTTACCCAGGTGAATTGTGTGTGTGTGTGTGTGTGTGTGTGTGTGTGTTTAATGATAATGAAGCAAGTGGCAATGTACTCAGAGACCATTTCTATCTCTAGGACCCACAGGAAGATAGAGTGGATTGTAGTTCCCCATGCTACATGGAGAAGTCAATATAAAATTTCCACTGTGTCCATTCTAGGATCAAGGTTGGGAACACTGGATGTGGAGTAGAGCGGCACCAGTGGAAGAAAACTATGAAGAGCAGACCACATGCCCTAAGGCCAACCTAATTCTCTTACTGACTCCAAGCCAGGCACAGCACTGGTTTTGGGCTGGCATGCAGAATAGGACCAAGTATACATTTGATGGTAGGTTGGTATTGTGATTCGTCCTTAAAAATGTCGCTGTGATGATGCAATTGCCTGGGATATGCTTGTTATTAAGACAACCTAAATTTGTTCCAGGAAGGAAAGTAGTGATGCACACTCCACATAGCTCTCCTAAATGGCTTCTGAGTCTGTAGTGGTATAAGTTACCTGTTTTCTAAGGAGGAACATTCCAGGAAGAGTAATGTAACAGGACTAAAGCAAGGATTGCAGAATTGACAATTGGAGATATAAGGAAACTGGACATTGAAAATGCAGAACACATAGTAAAATCTGGCTCAATATTGCAAATTCACAAATGATCAGCACAAAAAGGTGCTTAAAGTCTTGAGAATACCTAAAGCAGGCATGATTATAACCTGAACAATTACAGATGCAGAGGTTGGGTAACATCAAATCCAATGTAACATTAATAGAACCAGATAAATTACTAAGAGGTAATCTGACAATGAGCTATTAGCTAGCCAGTTTGAGAGACATGTAGCTTATTAATATTCTGATCAGCATTCAAAAGTTAAAAAGCAACCCATTTGCACATTAGAAGAAAATATAAAAAACAACCTTACATAAGCAGAAATGAGCCAATTATTCCAAATTATATTAACATGTAGCATGTTCTCTGTTACTTCCTTGCTTCTCAAGTTACTTTTATGTAATTTAAACTTGCCAAAGACTTTTCTTGCCCCAAGTATTACTTGTTATTCTATACTCCCCTCTGCCTTCTATTTCAAGTATGTACAATATTAAATTTCTCAGTGAAGAAAAATACTGAATTTGGACTTAGTTTTAAATGTTTTGTTTTTCTGAATTGGACTTCTGGAATGTAGGGTATTTAGGGATTATCTTTATTTTTATTTATATGATTAATCTCTCCAGAATAATACTCTTTGGGTGGCGATAACTATAATAATTTTAAATTTACATTGTCTTTTAAGAAGATACTGAATAAGTGAATTTGAAGCTTCTAAAGTTGAGATTTCAATAGCATTACTATAGTCTGAATTCTCCATTCGTTTTTCCCGGAGTAACAATAGTTTTCTTTTTCTCTCTCAGACCAGATATTATAGCAATGATCATTTTTCACTTATGACTCTTATCCGTCATAATGAAACTTAACTTGAAAATTTTTCAGTGAGGCTAAAACTTGGAATCTTGTCTTAGATGAGCTAAGCAGTGAAATCAGAATTACTCCAGTGTAGGACACTGGAGTGTCCTAACCTTTTTCTTCTTGAAACCCTTTTACATTCTTTGAGTATATTGTGTTTTTGTATAGCCCAGAGAAATGTGGTTAAAGGAATAAACCTGATTTTGAAAATATTTACATATGGGTGACATCATTATGATTTTTATGAAATTTATGAAATTTAATTTATTATGAAATTTAAACTCACTTTAAAATATAATAATTTTGTTCTATACATACCGGGCTGTGACTAACTTATTTAAACAAATTATTATTTGTCTCCACTATAATTACTTTAATGATAGAGAACATGTGGTTTCAGTGAGGCTAATTATTAGACATTTGTAGAGACATGTTATATAATACTATTTGATCCAATGAAATGTAGTAATACAAAAGTTTGTATTTGGCAACTTATTTTTGTATATTAGAAATTCATGTTTGGGAATTTCTTACTATTTTTTGTTAGATGTGTTTTGAAAATGAATATTGGAATTCCTTTCTATTCCCCACCTCTACACACACACACACACACACACACACACACACACACACACACACACAGAGAGAGAGAGAGAGAGAAAGAGATATACAGAGAGACAGAGAGAGATAGAGATAGAAAGACACAGAGAAAGAGACAGAGACAGAGACAGAGAGAGTGGGGGGAGAATGAGATATAAGGAACTGGCATGCAATTACAGAGGTTGGTAAGTTCTAAAATCTACAGATAGGCAAACTAGAGACCCAGGGCACAACACTGATTGCTGAATATTTTGAGACCCATGAAGGGTCAGTGTTTCAGTATAAAGCTAGAAGTAAAAAGAATGTCTCATTTTGTAATTTATGGCACCCATTTTAAATATGCAATGAATGGACAATTTGATGTCTTATTAGTGAAGACTCATGATCAGCAGCGATGTGCTAAGGTCCTATGCTTCAGGTCCTCCTGTCATCCTTTGGCTCAGTTAGATTTTTAAACACCAGTCCAATATTGTGGGTGGTATGTCATTTCATTGCCCTTTAAATTTTCTTTTTATATCTTCAATCAACATTCATGTTTTTGTTTTTCTGTGAATTATTTATTTATATCCTTTATTTTTATTCTATTTTATAGTCTTCATCTTATAGATTGATATATTATTTATTTTTTAAAAGATCCCTTGTGTCTTAGATATCTTTTCTCAGTGATCTGTGTGATTTTTAAGGCATCTGTTTCTTAAAAATATTTTTTCATAATTTCATATGTGTGTGTGTGTGTGTGTGTGTGTGTGTGTGTGTGTGTGTGTGTGTGTGTTGGGATGTTCAGGTCTTGCTTGTGTGGAGTCCCTAGACTCTGGTGGCATCATATTGATCTTTCTGTTGTTCAATGACTTCTTATGCTGTAATCATTCCATCTTAGTGGGTGCTGGTGGGGTGTCTCCCTCTCCTGTTGGGTACAGGTCCAATGTTCTCTTCCAGTGGGTGAAAGCAGGTCCAATACTCCTATGACTCTCCCATTACCGTGGGTGGAGGTGGGACTAGCACCAAGATATTGGCAGACTCTGGATGACCTGCCCTCCCTTCCCACTCCCATGCACAGTCCCCAGGCCTCAGGAGGCTCTGAGCAGGGCACTGGAAGGTGCCACTTTCCCTTTCTAATAATAGCAGTTTATTAAATGATGTATTTGTATTAGAGCTTTGTCTAATATTTGTCCACTCTCTTTTTCACTATGAACATGTCTCTTCTCAGGGAAACTTGATGTTTCATTATAGGTTGGTTATACCCATTGAAAAATTACACAGCTGAATATTTAAATCCAATCTATTTGTCTTGTATGTTTACAAAATTTTTGTTTACTGTTTTGTTTAAAGTAATTTCTGTCCATAATTTGAATTTCTTCCCTTCCCTCCTTATTTTCCTTTGCTCTTCTTTTGACCTTATCTCTTTACTAAGGTAAAATACATTCTATGTCTGCATATGAGTTACATTCTCTACATAAAAAACAGGCAAAATATGACAATTATCTCAAATATATTGCGATTATGCCTTCTATACAAATTACTGTTTTCAAGAGTTTTATATTCATCATTTATATTGCTGAGTCATTAATTATTGCTAAACATTTTATTTTGTGGATGTTTTTCATTTAAGTTTACTTTCATGTTTACCAAATCCTACCTTTATTATATCATCCTGCTTTCTTCCTTTTGTGTTGAATATCCTCATTCTGGAGACACATTCTTGAGTAACAGTAAAAACTATTAGTAGAAAATCCTTTCAGCTATTGTACATCAAAATGTTTATTTATTTTACACTCACTTTTGAAATTTTTTTAAGATGCAAAGTATTTTATTTTTTAAACTTCTATAGTTTGAACACAAGAGAGCCTAGTTTAGATGAGTTTCCAAGCTGAATGCGCTTGCATGAAGCTCAGTTTCTTGCTGACAAACAGTTCCTAACACCCTAGGTGGGCGCCTATGTTCTGATCTGTGAATGGTAAGCTGACCAGCGTCTGCTGGTAACATCCCTTTTTTCTTTGATAAGGGCTTAACAAACATTAGGCATTGTTCTAGTCTTACACAGCCAGTACTGTTCCGAATGTCTCCTGGGAGGCATACACCATGTACAGAAATTCATCTTCATCTTTCTCACTCTCATACACTTCAGAGATGGGTGTGGACACGCTCACCATGCTGTGCCGGTTCACCAGGAGGAAGAAAGCTTGATTGGCGTTAAGCTGTAAGCGCCTTCTAATAATCTTGATGAGCTCACTCATGTTCACATGATCTTGTACAAGGAACTTAGTTTTGTCCAGGACAGGCAGTTGCTTCTACCCTTGTATCGCTCTATTATCACTGGGATCTTGGTGGGGTGCTGCTCCCGGATGAGCCGGACATCTGCCATTCTTTGTTCGAAGCTGCGGCGCTGCTTGAAGGTCTTCTCGGACGGCATGGCGCCGGGGTCCGGAGTCGAAGGCTCTCTCACTTTTGAAAAATTTTTGCATTTTATTATTTCATCCTCTCAGTTTAAATATATTGAGGCAGGAGAGTACAGTAGAGAGGGGTGTCAAGAGGCATCAAAGCTAGAATACTCAAAAAACAAAACAAAACAATGACAAACTCTGAAACTTCACCTCTACTACTTTAGTCTATGTAACAAAATAGAGCTTGCACAGAAAATGTGTGCACGGGGGAAGAGGCTGTGTAAATAACCCATGAAATGGTCATGAGATTCTGGCATAAGGCCATTGAGTCTTTGGCAATTTTTTGTAGTGAAACCCACTTTTAATCTCAGAATCACTTTTCCCCATTAATAGACTGTCTCTGTTTCTACCACTTCCCAAGAATCCTGTTCCAATTCCTTGTTCCTGCACACAAAAACCTGGAAACCCAGAGGGTAGCCTCCAGACTCCAACAATCTCTTGTAGGAGTATTGCTTAGTTCCTACATCTGGGAATTAATTTTAAAAAATGGTTATCAGTGTAAATGACATCCATCTATAGAAAATGTATTATTTATTTCTAGTTATTTTTATCTTTTTGGTTGAAAATATATTTTAATACAGCATATTCTGTTCAGTTAATTTTAAGATATTTCTTCTACTGTCATCTGTGTACATATTAGTTTCTGTTCTCCAATATAATTATAAGTTGTGACTGTGAGACTGAGAATTAGTGCATTTCATCAGGCGAATGCTCAATGATTACCTCCTTAAATGTTACATTTCATTTACTCAGTTTAATTTTTCCTGGATTTCCAATTGATCGTTTATTTGTGGTGACTTATCCTATGCCTCTTAACCTTCTTTTAAAGTGTCCTGTCTTATCCACAGATACACATTGAACTGAACTCTGGAACTTAGTAGCAGAGTGGGAGGAATGAAGATCGAAGGGGTTGGTACCAGGTTGGAGAAACCCACAGAAACAGCTGGCCTGGGTGTCTAGCACAGGACTGATCCAGACACCTGAAAGTGGATGTCAATGAGGAGGACTCTGCACTCTAGGAGGCCCCTGGTAGTGGATTAGTATTTTTCCCTAGTGTAAGAAGGGACTTTGAGAGCCCATCCCACATGAAGGGATGCACTCTTGCCCTGGACACATGGGGAAGGGCCTAGACCCAGCCAAGGATGATGTGGTGGACTTTGAGGAGCCCCTGTTGAGGGTCCTACCCTGCCTGGGGAGTGGAGGGGGGTAGGCCAGGGTGGGGGAGGAGGAGTGAGGGTGAGGGAAGGGAGAGGGAGAAGGGATTGACATGTGAAACAAGCTTGTTCTTAATTTGAGCTAATAAAAAAGTGTCCTGTCTTTATACATTCTGCTACATTCTGCAATTTTTAGTTAAATTATTTTCAAGTTTGCATTATTTTTATATTTGCTTAATTTTATCAGTAACCCATTTATTATTTCCTCTAAATATCTCTATATCTGTTTACTATATACTTTAATATAGATATTATTTTCTTCATTTCAAAAATCCTGTTCCCTTTCATGTCTTATTCTCTTCCTACTGTTTTTGTTATTTTAATAGTAATTACATTAGTCTTATTAACCACATTCCTCCTGATTCTGTCACTTAATATGTCTTATTCTAACAGGATATCTGAAGTTTTCTTGATTTTCTTTACTATGGAAATCTGTATTGTAACTCCTGTCGAACATTCTCAGTTGTTAGATATAACCTTTCTCTTTGTGTCCTCAAGAAAAACAACTACTTGCTGATAGGAATTTTAATGCTCTACTGTTGCCAGCTTTCCCAAATATGAGCAGATGCATTTAAAGGAGATTAAACATGACATAGCAACCTCCGTTGGAATCCTGTACTCTTTAAGTTACAACTCATATTTAGTAGAGGTTGTCTGTCTCTCTCTCTCTCTCTGTGTGTGTGTGTGTGTGTGTGTGTGTGTGTGTATGTATGTATGTTTGTGTGGCGACTATTTTGTGAGAACAGCTTTTCAAGCTTGTTTTGTGGTTTGCACACAAACCTCTTAGAGCTGTTTGATAATCAGCTTCTAGATCAATTTCTGTGCTTGATAGTTATTGGAACCTGCAGTTGTTATTGATCTGGACCCAAATTTCAGACTTGTAACTCTCAGGCTCTATCCTGTTTTGTCCAATAAGAATCAGTTCTTAGATAATACAATTATGTAGAGTCTACATCATGAAGGCTGCACGGTCTACTCCCTTCAGTTATGCGAAGGTGGAAATCTACTCCATTAGTTTCTCTGAGGCAGCTGTCCTAAATAGCTCACACACTCCTTCCTCATGCTCAGCTCTGCTCCTTGTCTCTTCACTTCTGAGTCCTCTGAACTTTACCCTTTTATAAGTGAGTTCAGCATTTACAACGTTGTCCTCTAGCCTACTGTCTCTAATTTCTTTGACACCAAGTGCTTTGTTTATTCGCTTATTTGCTGACTTTTCTTTGTTTTAAGAACATAAGTTATCAGTTACTTGATTTGATAGGGAATCCCTTTGTGAAGAGTTTAGACCACTAGTTTAATATAGCCCTACATTTTCATTGGATTTTATTTGGTCCTTTTTATAGCTTTGGTACCATCTTATTTGTTTTGCATGTCTTTGGTCATGCAAAGGTAACGAATTATGAGCAATGAGAATATTCTTTGGCCTCACTTTCAGACTGTGCGAAGATATTTTCTTTTCTCACATCTTTTTCTCATTTGTCTGTTTGCCATCTGCTTTGGTGTCTGCCTTTTAACACCTTTATTACGGCTCTCAACTTCAGAGTGTCTTTCTTTTTTTTCCTTTCTTCCAATTTTCATCTCTCTTCATTCACATTTTGTTCCTGAGGTATTCTGAGTCTTCATCCTCTCCATGCCTTTTAAAAATTCTACTTTGAGCCATTGGTACTTGCCTTTGAATTTTCAGGGAGCCATATTTTAATTAGGATTTCATTGTGAAATATCTTCTCCTAATGTGTTCCATTATATAATTACTCTACTGTGAAATTCCCATTGATAGCTTTATTGCTGTTTCCCTGTTTACCACCTCCTCATATCTTTATAGTTTTTTTTGTTTTTGTTTTTGTTTTTGTTTTTGTTTTTGTTTTTCAAGACAGGGTTTCCCTGTGTAGCTTTGTAGCCTATTGTGGCACTCACTCTGGAGACCAGGCTCAGGCTGGCCTTGAACTCACAGAGATCCTCCTGCCTCTGCCTCCAGAGTGCTGGGATTAAAGGCGTGTGCCACCAACGCCCGGGCTTTATAGTTTTTTTAACTAGGTACTTTTGGATAATTTCCTGTCAACTGTGCTATGGGTGATGGTGAAGGGGAAGGCTTGGGAAAGGAGCTAGCAAACAAAAAATTCATTTCATTTGTTTGCTCTACTTTATAGTTCTTGTCATATATAGCAGAATTTACATACATGTATATGAGAAAGAATGAAACAGACATAATGGACTTGTCTGTTTTTCACCTTCTGAGATCTGGTTAAAGAGGGCATGTACACATCTAAAAATGTGTGGGTGGAAGGCACACCACAAGGCCAGACAAGGCACATATATATCATCTGTGCAATCAGGAGTGAGAAGAAAGAGTTAAGCAACAAAGATGACAGCGCAGGGCTCGGAGTTCCAGGTGGAGATGGGTTGAAATTGAGTCAAGGAGTTAATAACTCACGCGTGTTTTTATGATAAAGTGTATTCTCTTACTAAATTTTCTGAAAAATCTGTTATTTCATGAATCTAATAAGAGCGATTAGAGCTGTGAAAATAAAAGGTACAATGTGATATTTACATACAGGTAAATATTTTACATACTATACATATTGTGTGAAATATTTGATCTTGGTATTACTGTACATGCAACGAGCCTTCCTGTCACTTCACAGTTTAGTAAGCATCCACCATATCTACTCTCAGAAAATGCAAACTTCAACTGTACTCAAGAGTGTAAGTATGTTGCCCATCCTAGGCATTTGTCTGCTTCTCTGAGGCTAGGAGATTGCTCTCATTGGTTAGGAATGAAGGGCTAGTTTCAAGATATTCAATGAACTGTAAAGTTGCTTCTCTGCACCCTTAGATCAGTAGTCCTACAGCTTAATTTTCCCTGACATGTCTTGATTCTCCAAAAGCACAATAGATGTTCCTACAAACAGACAATGTATACTTGCCTTCATTTAGTCCTACATTCTCGGCCACTGTGAAACATGTCATATAACACAAGACTTCAATGCAGCTTAAGTAGCACTAAGACCTGGCTACTCTGAGAGAAGCAATAACCTGCACACAGTGCAGAGAGTGCTGCCTTCTTGAAAAAACCTTGCAGTTTGCTTGTTACACTTTCTCTGACTCATTTATGTCACTAGGGGTATAATAGTTAGCATCTTCATCAGCCTTGACTTGAAGTGTGTGGATGAGGATGAGTGCTAGAGCTCACAAGGGCTGAGTTAGTAAAACAAACAAACAATGTTCATTGTTTAAGTACAGCTTCAAGACTACTCCTTAAGCCTCTGAGATGGTTCATTGAAATCAGCCCTTATGGAAGTCCCAAATACACTTGGCAGTCTTAGCCATGACTTCTGTTGAAAATGATTCTATTTCTTTCTTTAGTGTTTTTTTCTGTGCATATTTTTTGAAATAAATATCTCTATATTATCTTTACACAGAAATAATACTCTAAATTGCATAAAAGATGTGTTTATGTGTATGTATAAAATATTTATTTTATTTTTTACCATTTTACCACTAAGTCTGATATCAACAGGTAATACTTATATATCTACCAATTTAAAAATGTATAGAAATGGATTCTATGGCACTAACAACATCAAAGTAAAGTACTGTCTTCATGAGGCTAATTATTTTTGTGCACTGAAAGATTATTTCAGAATTTATTTGTCACTTTTAAAACATCCAGTTAATTTTTCTCCTTCCTTCCTTCCTTCCTTCTTTCCTTCCTTCCTTCCTTCCTTCCTTCCTTCCTTTCTTCATTCCTTCCTCCCTCCCTTCCTCCCCCTCCCTCCCTCCCTCCCTCCCTCCTCCCTCCTCCCTCCCTCCTCCCTCCCTCTCCCTCTCTCTTGCTTGCTCGCTTGCTATGAATGTTGCCCTGTGTGCATGTTTATGTAGTATATGCATGCCTGCTGCCCACAGAGGTCAGAAGAGGGTGTTAAATCCATCCCTATGATTGGAGTTACACAGTTAAGAGCTGCCATGTGGGTTCTGGGAGCTGAGCCCAGGTCCTCTGGAAGAACAGCAAGTCTTCTTAACCTCTGAGACATCTCTCCAGCATCATTATTTTTTTTCATTCAATTATGAACCTGTTCCACTTTGATATTTCTTTTCCATATTATGTTTTACAGAAAGTTAATATCCTATTATCTTTGAAAACTGAAAATCATCTTTGTATTCATGTTCAGAGGTAAACACACTGGTGTGTATACCTGCAGGGATGAGGTCAGGATTGAGTGTGTTGTTCTATCACTCTCCACCTTAGTTTTTGACACAGGATCTCTCATGAACCTGAAACTCATCAATTGGTCTAGATTGTCTGGCCTCCTAGGGCAGGGATTAAAGGTGCACATTCTATTCCATCGGGCTTGTTACTTGGGTTCTGGGGGTGACAAACTCAGATTTCATTTTTGCAAAGCAAGCTCTTTGCTTCTTTGCTAACTCTTCCACCTGCAACTCAAAATCTTTAGTGTGCAGTCTCTGCTTGATCACAAATTCCTAATTCATTTTATAAGTATTCTTTACTCTCTGTGCCTGCATGAAGTTCTTCAAATTTAACAAAATTGAGGCTTAATAAGTTAATCATCACCTAGTTATATAATCTATCTAACCTCATTCAGTTAGGTTTCTGTATGTATCTTTTCAAGATCTTAAGTTTTAAAGTAAACAAACAAACATAAAACAAAACTAAAGCAGACTAAGTCCATTAGCACTTTCTCACAGTCACTTGCTACTTTGGCCCAATCAAGGAGCATTTATTTATTTATTTATTTATTTATTTCTCTCCATTTTTAATTTAAATTATAAATAAGATCATTTTACATGTCAATCCCAGTTCCCTCTCCCTCCCCTCCTCCCCTACCCTCCACCCAACACCCTACCTAACCCATACCATTTCTGCTCCCCAGGGAGAGTGAGGCCTTCCATAGGGGGCTTAAGAATCTATCATATCCTTTGGGATAGGGCCTAGGCACCCCCCCATTGTGTCTTGGCTGAGGGAGTATCCCTGTATGTGGAATGGGCTCGCTAAGTCCATTGCTATGCTAGGGATAAGTACTGATTTACTACAATAGGACCGATAGACCTCCTCACTGACACCCACATTTATGGGGTCTGGATCAGTCCCATGCTGGTTTCCCGGTTATCAGTCTGGGGACCAAGAGCTCTCCCTTGTTCAGGTCAGCTGTTTCTGTGGGTTTCACCAGCCTGGTCTTGATGCCTTTGCTCATCACTCCTCCTCTCTGCAACTGGATTCCAGTACATTTCAGTGTTTATTTGTGGGTATCTGCTTCTACTTCCATCAGCTGCTGGATGAAGGCTCTAGGATAACATATAAGTCAGTCATCAATCTCATTATCAGTGGAGGAGGGCATTTAAGGTAGCCTCTCCACTCTTGCTTAGAGGTTAGTTGGTGTCACCTTGTAGATCTCTGGACATTTCTCTAGTGGCTGACTTCTTTTTAAACCTATACTCTTGCATTTTAAAGCCAGTGTGTGATACCAGAGAAAGCATACATTTAGGTACAATTGGACAATTATTGGAACACTAGATAGGAGGACAAAAGGAGATACAGAAACACAAGAGAATCAGCTGAACTCTTTTGCTGCATTTTCCAATTAAATCAGAACTTCAACAATTCTACAAACAAGGAAGCATAACATAAAGAAATGATTCCTTGTTATCTGTACTTTGCTAGAAATTTCTGGCTTCAACAGGTTCAACTAACATGTTTCTGGAACTTCCTGGCTATGTTATATTGATTGCTTTGTGGCTTTATTTCTTTCATGTTATCTGTCTTGTCTCATTATCCACAATTTACTCTCAACTTCTTGATTTACTGTTTATGCCTTCCAGCTCCTTATAGAAACTGTGTACCATAGAAGAGATGTCTGCACTGGCATCTTCCTTTATTTTTACCTTTGTTTCCTCAACCCTTCCCTGGCACCATGGTTGATGTTATGCCATAAATTCCATCTTTATATTCACATGGAAGCTATGATTTGAATTTGGATGCAGTTATTTATCAAGAATATCTCCGTTTACTTCCTTATTCTGTTTATGAATTCACTCCTTCTAAATCCCTTTCCAAATAGACCTTGTCAGCCCCCTCCCCCTTCTAGTTGGAAGCTTCTTTTTCAACAGTATGGATCTAATCAGAGCTCCATGAAGCTTTTCTAAACTACAAGTCAATGGGTTACATAGAGTCACTAGAACTATATCAATTATTGTAAGAATAAATTCCAGAATCGTGGTAAAGCAGGAGGGCTTTTCCAAAAGAGCTGTACTTCATTGCCTCATGTTTTAAACATCAAGTCATATAAAAGAGTAACTGTATCTTCAGTGACAGCTGTGTTAAAACAGATACCTTAAACACCTGAGACACATGTGCCACTGACATTAAAGGACACCTCTTTGCACAGCATCTCTCAGGTAACAGGGCTTTTATCACAGAATGATTTTCTGTGATGGGTCTCTAGATTCTACAAGTGGCTTTAGAAAGGTTTGTGATTTTGCATCAACAGTTACAGTAACTAGAGAAGAATTATTACTTCCTCAACTTTGTGGTTCTGTCTGCCGACAGAAAAATAGCTAAAAATATCAAAGCCAGATGGCTCTAAAGGAAATGCCTCTGATGCTTTGGCTGTTGTTAAGACACCCCAGGAGGGACTCTTTTATGGCTGGTCACCATGGCCTGCCTCACTGGCCCATCTGCTCACTAAATCTTGTGTAGGAACACTCAAGGACTATGTTATCTTTAATGGAATAGCACAGTGTCTCATTCTGTTCTGTGATATATAACTTTAAAATGAACAAATTTGAGAAGGAATAGATTATAATAAACAGACTATGTAAAGTCATGAATATACCCATAGACTCATAAGCCTTCAGCTAAAACAGAGGGGAGAAATCTGAGAATGATTGAGGCATCATTTTAATTCAGCAGAACTTTCTCTGATTGCTTCACAAATGACTAGGTAAAAGAGCAAGGCATGGAAGTGCTGTGAAAATCCATTTCCTTCTCCAGGGGCTTGCAGGAAATGATGTTTTATAACTCTACTCAACCACTTGCATGGGAGTGATGAGGCACAGAGTGGCTGTTTTTATATGACCCATCATTCCTCCATTTCAGTGAAGTTGATAGAGAGCATTGTTAAGAAATGACTACATCTGGAAAACCCCAGAGCATGTTGGTAGACCTGTCTTCTGAGGTGGGAGAAGCCCTGATTTATAGTAGAGTTTCATGCTGTAATTTGTAACCTATTTAAAGTTATCAAGATTTTAAATGTGAGTTTACAAAATTCCTAAATATTTAAAATTTAGGTCTCAGAGTCTTAATTTAGTGAACTCCAGGACACACCTAGACATTTCCATTTAACCATTATATGGTCATGATTTTTAACAGAGCTATTGAGAAGACACAGTTTTAGTTGTTATTTTATTTTTGGCAAAGCTATGATGGGAAAGATCTAACATACAGAAATTCGTGATATTCTTTAAAATCAGTTACAAAAGCACCCAGAAAAGACATTCACTCCAAGTCTTCACTGCTTTTCAAAAATAAATAATAACATTACTATATTATGTCACATAGGAATTTTCCTATAAAAATTTCAGAGTTAAGATAGCTTAAAAGCCTTAGGCAATATTGTAGTTTAGGCCTATAAGGGAAAATTATCTCATTATACATCATACGAAGTACGAAGATTATAAAAGGAATCTAGTTCATGTCAATTTATTCCTAATTTATTGGTTGACCCAATTGGTGATGTTTTTGTGTGTAATGGAATTTAATCATGAACAAGTAGATAGCTATGCACATTAGGGGACTTTGGCATGTGAATGGCAACAGCAATGTCAAGACTGATAAGAAGTGGAAACTGTGATGAACTTAAGGGTTTTAGAGTCCTTTCTGGGATTGGAGAACAGGGAATACTGCAAAGATCATGGACACTATATTTTCTGTTTTGCAAATGCTGTAAAAATGACCTTTCATATACCCAATAAACCATATAATAAATCCTTTGATTTTTAAAGAATACACTCATGTACCTGTTATTTGAAGGGAAGTGATAAGCATCATTTGATTGGAATTGTGTCACGAATTTGACACAAAATCAAAGTATAAACAGAAATATACATTGACCCAAGTCAGACTAGTATGCTTTTATGTATGTATGTATTAGTGTTTAGCATGCATGTATGACTGTGCACTGTGAATATACATTGAAAGAAGAGGCCAGAAAAGAGCATCAGATCCCCTGGAATTTGAGTTATTGACAATTGTTAGCTTCTATGTGGGTGCTAGAAAATGGATCTGGGTTCCCTGAAACAGCAACCAGTGCTCTCAGCTGCTGATCCATCTCTCCAGACCCATCTGAAAAAATTTTTAAAGTGAATTTCTACAAATGAATATCAAAATATGTCATACTTTTAAAATTTTGATGTACACACCTTTTTTCTTTCATTAAATGTGTGGTTGAACTAATCATGATAGTGCCCTGTAAATCTAGTTTGCCTGGGTTAAAATTTCAGTTCTTGGGCACTTTCCTTTAAAACAAACAAAACAATAAATGTGTTCTGATTTTTATACCATCTAAACACAATACATTTCATCTGACCTAGGAAGCTAAGAAGTTTCAGGCCAGGAAATGCTTAGCAGGGAGACTGTAGAAACTGATTTGTGCTTCAGTTGCTTTATGATTGGTAAGTGTTAAGATAATATTTGTATGCCTGAAATTGATTACTATGAAAATCGAATGAATTGATAGATTTGTATATTCTATTGGCAAGAAAAGGATGGCCAACACTCCATCGGTTAGCTTCTAATGCTTTTATTATATTTGGAATGCCACATGCTATACATTCCTATTTTCTTTGTTTGATTCAAGAACATGGAACAGAATGAAGGGAATTTCTGTCACTTTCAGTAGGCTGTGTTCTTTCATCGGACAGTATATTGGAGCTACATCTCATACAGGATCGGGAATCTAATTAATCAGTAGTAAGCTCAGCCAGAACTTATAATTACTATGACTCTTAGGGAGTCTTTTAATTTTCAATGTTTGGAGTTTTGGTTTTTGCCCTTCTTTCAAATTACTGAGCCATTTACTTAGCGAAACGCCAATCACTTTGTTATATTGGTATTGCATGGTTCAACACAGAAAAACTAGTAAAATGAACTTTGTGGAATAAAAAGTATTAGAGAAAAAGATACTGCCAAAGGGTCTGTTTTTAACAAGAGTAATGGAAACGAGTGTGTGGCTCTGATGAAGGCAACAACATACAGAACTTCTTTGTGGTTTCACAGGAAAAGGTGGCAACCCGACCTCAGCATGGTAGCAATCATGTAAAAGAATAATGCATTCTCAGTTTCAGGGTGATAGTGCTTATATTTTTAGGTGCAGTGTGAATTTTTTTTAACTATGTTGGGCTGGTAATTAAAATTACAGTAGGTGATGAATAATTCATGATGAATGAAAATGGCTCACATACAAAAATGACACAAGTCAGACATTTAGGAATTTAAAAAAATTTTCTCTACTTTCAGATAGGTATTTCTCATATAGAAAGAAAGATGTCAAAGAGCACATTATTGAAAGAAAATGAAAGTCTCTCTCTCTTTTTTTTTTAAGCATTTCAGTGTGCTTGGACTTTACTGATTCATCTGTTTCCTGGGACTTGTAATATAATATTATTGTAGAAACATAAATGAGGACTGAACCCTGAGATAATTGCATGCATGCAAGTGTTAAGTATTTTGGAATTAACTGAACTTAGGGTATCTCTGTATTTCTTTGTAATGCTGAAGAACATTTTGATAAAAAATATTTCAAACTTCAATAATAGAAAATGGGGAAACTAGCTGTACTTAAAGGGATATTTTTAGTTGGAATAATAAAATGTATTCTTCTAACTTCTGGAAGATGTCTGAGCACTGAGGAAATATACAGAACTCTATACACATATTCTGTTACATTAGCAAAATCCTCACCAAGACTTTTCCTGCATCCTGTCATTCACCTGGGAGTAGGACATTCTTCTTTCTGCAAGAAATGTCCTGTAGCCACAAAAGGAATTATTCATTATTATTATTATTATTATTATTATTATTATTATTATTAATTTTATTTTTATTTTTATTAATAATCAATAAAAATTCAGGAGTCAGATATCTGGGTAAATACTGAATGATCAGAGAAGCAGCAGAGAAGTGACCAGTGACCTTTCTCTATCATTACTTGTTCCAAAATGGGTCAAGACCCTCTCTATACCCTGTCCTACTACTTCCCGTCTCTATCTGTCCTCAGTCCTCCAAAACTTCTATGGTTAATTTGGGTCAGTTAGTAGCTACCTCTGCCCTCTGATTCAAGCAAATTTTTATTTCCTGTACAATGCAAGGAAGGATCCAATTATTTCTCTTTATAAGCTGAAGTCTCTTGCTTTGGGGATAGTTGCTCCTATATTCTCCCAAAAAATTACTGCAAGCTCTTTAGCAATATTCATTTTCTGTCCATAATGATGAAATTTCAGCATTAGTAAAAGGAACCACAATTTCAGCAGGGTCTATTCCTGATGTTTGATGAAGTTTTAATTTTCCTTTTAAAATCAATGCAGAAACATTTTCTACATAGTTCTTTAATATTTTACTCTATTTGTGTGGCAAAAATGTCCATTCTGAGATATATTCCCTCTGCATAATAATTCTTTTGGAGAATGCACAGAAGGTAAAATAACCAGACTGCCGTCAGACTCTGGACCCAAATGATTCACATGAGCATCCTATAATTTCTTTTTACTAGAGCCAATTCTCTCTCAGCCTCAGCTGATCATTTTCTTGGACTGTTAAAGTCCTTATCACCTTGTAAGGTCTGAAATATATTACTTAGTTCTTGAGTTGTCAAACTAATTGTGGGCTATGACCAGTTAATATCTCATGATTTTTGAAAATCATCAAGAGTTCATAATTGATCTCTCCAGATTTGTATTTTGTGTCATTGAATTCTTATAAACCTATCTTATATCCTAGGTAATCAATATAATCTCCTCTTTTATTTTTTATCAGGAGCTATTTGTAATCCTTAGCAAGGCAAAATCTTCTTTACTCTTTCAAACATTTCCTCTAAGGTATCTGCATCTCAATCAGTTAGTAAGATATCATCCATATAATGGCAAATTATAGATTGAGGAAACTGTTTATGAATTATTTCCAATGGCTCTTGTATAAAATATTGACACAAGGTAGGACTATTTAACATCCTCTGTGGAAGAATTTTTTCTGATGTCAAAGACCATTGTTCCATCCACACAGGTTTGCCAATTAACCATTTTAAAGGTAGGATTATTGGTACTTTTAAAAGATCAGCAGCTGTTTTACCCTGCTTATGTACAACCTGAATGGCTGGTGGACATTGTTGATCATACCTTTTGAATATTTTTCTTAGAAGCATACATTAGTTTATGGTTTGTTTCTGAGATTGGAGGAATGTTAGTCTGGATATTCCATTTCTTTAACAAATCATGTCCCTATAAATTCATTGCTATGTTAGTCACATATGACTTTAATTTTCCTCTCTGTCCTTCTGACCCTATACAGTGATCCCATCTTGTATTTTGTTTTACCTGAGATAAGGTTTTAATCCCTAGAAGCTGAACATTTACGCCCTGAAAGAGCCAAATTGGATGCCAAGATTTTAGTGCAAATTTTGTTATATCTACCCCATGTGTCTATCAAACCCTCAAGTTCAATGCCATTTATATGTATTTTTAACTTTAGTTTTTGATCATTAATGGAAATTTGGTAAAATACTTGTTTTATGGCCTCTCCTGAAAATTTTATTTTATCAAATGAAGCTTTTCTGTCATCCAGAGCAGTATAGTTTTTCTGGCATTAAGTCTTTTCATTACTCTGTGGAGGAGTTTCCCCAGTGCAGACAGGATTGATGGAAAAGGCCCCTATGGCTTTTGCGGATGGCTAAGAGTTACCGTACCTCTCCCATATTGATCTGCATTCATTAGTCCAATGTTGGCCGTTGCCACACCTTCTGCATATTCCAGAAGGATGGGGCTTTCTGTTTGGAGTATCCCCAGGGGAAAAAAATTTTAAAAAGCTTTCTTCCTTAGAATGATTCACCTAAGCCAGGCAGTGGTATTGCATGCCTTTAATCCCTGCACTTGGGAGGCAGATGCAGGTGGATCTCTGTGAGTTGGAGACCAGCCTGGTCTACAAAAGCTAGTTCCAAGACAGCCTTCAAAGCCACAGAGAAACCCTATCTCGAAACCCCCCCCAAAAAAGCCTTTTTTTAAAGTTTTTAGAAACCACTTCTGGTATCCAAGTACCATAATAAGAGTGAGATCCAATATCATCTGTTTTTCTAATCTATTCATCTATCAGTGCTGATCTTGCTCTTAAAGGCCTAATCGCCCCTTTACATTCTGAGTTAACATTTTCTGAAGCCAAAAATTCAATTAATATTTGTCTAATTTTGAGATGTTTTATCATTCTGTATCATTCTAGTTACAGGTGAAGTCAAGATTTGTAAGGATTTGTGAAGGTTTCTGTTGGGCCTTATATAATTTCAGGAAATGACTCAGTCTTCTTTCCTGATCCTTCAACTCCATATCAAGCATTCAAAGCTGCTGTATGGCATAAAGTCAAGGTATGGTCATTAGATGTGATTTGTCTTTGCAAATCAGCAACCTGGGCCTCACTGAAAAGCTGTTCTTGGGAAATTTCCAGATCTCTAGCCCTACTTCATTGTTATATGACCCTAGCTTCATCTCTTCACCACATTTTCCATTATAACTGAGGGCCAACTTCCAACATTTCTGTAATTAAATCTTTTCAGTCCTGTGGAATAATTCTGTTCCAAGTGGTGCATGAATTTAACATCAGCTTTACAAAAGAGGAATACATACCATATGAAACTATTGCTTCCTTAAATTTCTTCAAAATTAACATTTATTTAGGATTCCAGTTAACTTCTAAAGAGCCCCTGGGTTGGCCTATCATCTGTTATTTGTTCTTGAATGGTAACTGGATAAGTTAAGGTTGGTTTTCTAATAACCTTGGGCTGCTCCAGTTCAGTTTCATAATGCAGTGGTGAAGTAGGTTCTGCTTAAAATCCTGTCTATGTGTGAATGTTTTTCCTAGTTTCATTAGTAGGTTTTTCCAAGGATTATGTCTCACTAGTCAACTTTTCATATTTGGCACCAATATCAAACAAGTTTTTAAAAGATAAAATAAAATATGAATTACCAAACTGATAATGGTTATGATTGACATTATATCAATCCCAACTAAGTTGATAGATTATCCCTTTATCTAATTATTCTATTTTCAAGCCATCCATTGTGGATCTATAGAAAAACTTAACTCTGTGCATCATAATATTGATTCCCATTCTTTTTATTAATTTAAATTAAAAACAATCTTATTTTACAGACTGATCCCAGTTCCCTCTCCCTCCAGTCCTCCCATGCCCCCCACCCCCTATCCACTCTCCAGGGAGGGTGAGGCCTCTTATGGGGGGTCATCAAAGTCTATCACATCATTCGGGCCAGGGCCTAGGCCCTCCCCCATGTATCTGGGCCGAGAGAGAGTATCACTCTAAAGAGAACGGGCTACCAAATCTGTGCAGTAGAGATAAATACCGGTTCCACTGCCAGAGGTCCCATAGACTGCCCTGGGGGGTCTGGTTCCGTCTTATGCTGGTTCCCTAGTTGTCAGACTCATGTTGGTGCACTCCCACTTGCTCAGGTCAGCTGTCTCTGTGGGTTTCTCCAGCATGGTCTTGACCCCTTTGCTCATCCCTCCTCCCTCTCTACAACTGGATTCCAGGAGTTTGGCTCAGTGCTTAGCTGTGGGTGTCTGCTTCTGCTTCCATCAGCTACTGGATGAAGGCTCTAGGATGTTATATAAGGTACCACCAATCTCATTATAGGGGAAGGTCATTTAAGGTAGCCTCTCTACTATTGCTTAGATTCTTAGTTGGGGTCATCCTTGTGAATCCCTGGACATTTCCCTAGTGCCAGATTTCTATTTAAAACCATAGTGGCTCCCTCTATTCAGGTATCTCTTTCCTTGCTCTCTTTCTCTGTACTTTCCTTGCCTCTATCTTTCTGATCCCTCATGTTCTCCTCCACTCCTCCCCTTCCTCCTCTTCCCTCACACCTCCCCCATGCTCTCAATTTGCTCAGGAAATTTTGTCTCTTTCTCCTCCTCCAGGTGTTTATGTAAGTTTCTCTTAGGGTCCTCCTTGCTTCCTGTCTACTCTGGGGTTGTGAATTTTAGGCTGGTTATCCTTTGCTCTATGTCTAATATCCATATATGAGTGAGTACATACCATGTTTTTGTTTCTGGGTCTGGGTTACCTCACTCAATATGGTTTCCTCTAGGTCCATCCATTTGCCTGTGAATTTCAAGATTTCATTGTTTTTGTTCCCTCACTGATTAATACTCCATTGTATAAATGTACCACATTTTTTATCCGTTCTTTGGTTGAGGGGCATCTAGGTTGCTTCTAGGTTCTGGCTATTACAAATAATGCTGCTATGAATATTACTGAACAGATGTCCTTGTGGTATGAACGTGTATCCTTTGGGTATATGCCTAAAAAATGTAAATTGCTGGATCTTCAGGTAATGTTTCCCATTCTTAACATGGAGAAAAACTTTATTTTTTTAAACAAATTTCCCCCTTAAGAATTCTCAGGTGTCTCATCAGATCTGCTGATGACAACGGTGAAGTTTGAGGCCAGCTGTTACTGTGTAGCATTGTTAAGCTGAGATTGCAGGTGGCACATGGCCTGGCTGAGGGCAGCTGCGTGTAGGTGGGGTCTGAGAGTGTGTGGTGGTGGCAGCAACAGTAAAAGCCAGAGCAGTGTCCAGGCAGCTGACCTGATGTGGCAGTGACCTGAGGATGGAGTCCATGGAGAGATGGATCTACCTACCTGAAAAGCAGACACAATGGGGGTATGCAGAAGATGCATGCATGTCTGGAGTGGCCGGAAGTGAGGGTATGGAGTCACCTGAAGGACAGAACTGCCCAGCAAAGGATGGCGGCTAACTCTGGTGGCATTTGAAAGCAAGATGACTGTGGAGTTTGGGGCCATGCACAGCTCAAGGCTGTTGTAGAGAGTCTGCAACAGGAAAATCCCAGGCTTGCTCAGAGGACCTGGAATTAGGGAGGAAAAGACAGCCAGTGGTGGCTCCATCCCTGCAAAGCCAGGAGTGAGTGGCTACCTTGTGATTTTGTGTCCCCAGTTGGATGCCAGATAAAGTGTTTATGTAATTATTCTTTATCAACAAAAACTTGAGAGTCAGATATCAGGGTAAGAACCCAAATGATCAGAGAAGAAGCGGACAAGCTACCAGTGACCTCTTCTCCTTCTTGTTCCTTGATCCAAAAAGGGTTGAGACCCTCTTTAAGCCCAACCCTACTATATCCTGTCCCTCTATCCTCAGCCCTCCAAAATCTCTATGGTTAACTTTGGTCAGATAGTAGCTAGGTCTGCCCTCTGATTCAAAGCAAATTTTTAATGGCAGTCTTGGGAGCATCAGAATGTGTTCAAAATATCACACCACACTATTAACCATATGTTCAATGTACTTGTACCATTTTATGCTCTAAGTCTTACTAGTCATAGTTTTTGCAGTCCTTCTGAGTGAGGGCTTCATTGATAATTTTCTATGGTAACTTACCTGATCTTTAATTTTGGAACTATTTGCATTCGGAATAGTTAATTCTATATGATATATTGATTGATTCCTACCATTTGTCTATAATAAACTATGGACATCATTTAAGCACTATTAGTTAAATATTTAAATACTCACCCTTATCTACTTTTCATGTATCATAATTTAAAAGACATTATGCTTACTTATAAAATGATACTCTAAGAACAATACTACTAAATATACTTATTTAATTTTTAGTTCATTATTAAGAGCCCTAAAACATACAAAGAAGATATAGCTATAACGCTTGTCTTTATCTTTTGTCACATGAAATGTTAATATCAAGCTTTTTCTTAAGGAAATCATTTTATTTCATATATTAATAATTGAACAACTGTTCTTAATATTTGATACATAAAGCCACTCAAAAATAGCCAATAAATTGTTGCAATAAAATTAAAATCTTTCTTAAAAAATTTTATTTTATTTTTATGTCATGTGCAGTTGTGGTTTGATTGCATGTATGTCTGCAAGAAGGTGTTAGATCCCCTGAAACTGGAGTTACATACAGTTGTGAGCTGCCATATGGGTGCTATGAATTGAACCCTGGTCTTCTGAAAAAGCAGCCAGTGCTCTTAATTTCTGAGCCATCTCTCTAGCCCCCAAATAAAATCTCAACAGATCAAACTACCTTACATTCTTACCAGAAATCTTTCTATTGCTTCTATTGAGTAATTTTGAAACATAAGTTTTTTAAACTATAATATTAAAAAAGCAAACTATTTACGAAACCCATTATCCCAAAATTCTACACACATTCACAAATACATGCACATCTGTATCTCCATTCTTCTATTTTTAGAAAGTGAGTATAGCGGTTGAGGGTATGGCACACTGATATAGTATATGTTTAAAGACATAAGTTTTCTCTTCACACACACACACACACACACACACACACACACACACACACACACAATGCATTGTGATAGAAGGGTCTTTAGAAATTAGTTTTTATAACTAATACAGTATTTTCATATAATATTAATGCTACAAGCATTAGTAAAATAACAAAATAATAACCAGAAGTCTGTGTAATCACAAGACTGAAGTCCAGTAAATCCTGACATTCAAGACATGATTCACTTTGATGCTGAGATAACCTGAAAGAGGCTTGAAGAGCTGGAAGAAAGCAGTCAGTGGAGGTGAGCTGATACCTGGATATCTCAACAGTAAAACAGAAAGCTCTCTGCATGCAGATTTCTGGAAAAGAAGTTTTGTATCCAAACCATTTATTGTCTTTCTGTTCACACAAAGAGGCTATCAGGTCAGTATATAAAATTACAGCAGCAACTGGTTTTACACATGTTTTCCCCTTCCCCAACACAGGATTATACTTTCTTGCTTCTTTGGGCATGTCAGTATGATTTTGGCATACAGAAGAAAAAAAAACATGGTTGTAATGAAGTAGTAATTGGAGGTGCCATGTTTTTCTTTTCTTTTTTTACTTCCTGTAAAAATCCTTAGCTGTTGGCTTAAAGAGGATGCAGTTGAGTATACTGAGATAAAACAAAACCCAGTTAAGTTTAATTTAGATGAACTCAGCAGCAGCTACAAAGTTAAAATACAACCATGTAATTCCATGCTTATATAATGCCACAGAGTTTCTCGGAGGCGATTATGCAATACTGTTGCAACAGTATTCCAACTGGCTCTCTCTTTAACTACACAAATAAATTAGTTACATCAAGGAAGCATTTAGTATACAAAACACTTCACTATGCTTACTCAAGGAAATCTGAAGTAAGTTGTAGTCACTGGAATCTTGTTGATGACCTTCCTGGCAACTGCCAACAAAGCAGAATTGTATGTTTTACTTCCCTCTCTCCCGCCCACTTTTTATAACAACACAATTTAAAAGATGAATTGGATACTTTAACTTTACTAATTTGGAAATGCCATATTAGCATATAAATTGGGCCCTGTACTTCCCTTCAGATCAGCTTGCCCATCTATTTACTGTGGGTAAGTTTCTCCAACCTACAGACATGGCAGTAAAGCCTGTCCTTGTAGGAAAACATCTGATGTCCTGGCTATAATAGAAATGACAGCAAAGTTGATAGTCACTTGTCACTATGGTAACAATTTTCCTCTATGAATGATGTCTTTTCTCAGTATTGTACTTCAAATTAGCAAATATCCATCACAGGAAAATGTTATGGTTAACCTTGATTGTCAACTTGGTGACATTTGGAATCACCTTGGAGACACATTCCTGGGTATGTCTAATGTGAGATAATGCTATTGTACACTGTAAAAGTTTGTCACTTGTATTGGTTTAATAAAATGTTGGTTGTCCAGTATTGAGGCAGAAAGCATAGATGGGGTAACTAGAAGATAGAATTCTAGTAGAATTCGAGAAAGAGGAAAGGCAGATACACAGTTGGTAGTCAGACACAGAGGAAGCAAGATGAGAATGCCTTGCTGAGAAAAGGTACCAAGCCACCTGTCTAAACATATATAAGAATTATGGGTTAATTTAAGTTGTAAGAGTTTGTTAGTAATAAGTCTGAAAATAGGCCAAACAATTTATAATTATTATAAGCCTCTGGTGTTTATTTGAGACTGACGGCTGTAGGACCAGGTGGGACAGAAACTTCTATCTACATGTGGTACCCAATGTGAGGCTTGAACCTATGACCCTGAGATTAAGCGTGTTATGTTCTACTGACTGAGATCAATCTCAGGATTCTTTCTGGCCACACTGTGGAGAGGAAGTAGTCTGAGGTTTGGTAGAGAGCTCATGGATCACCCTTTCATCCTGAGTTCGAGGTGAGCGCTAGTGGCCTGCTGCTTTGCTTTTCTGATTTTCAGCTTGAAGCTTGAGTCTTTTATTTTTCATGTTACATGTGTCTTTCTGGGTGTTTTGAGGAAAATTTAACTTAAGAAGGAAAGAGTGGGGAGGCAGGATCCCATTGAGTGAGGTTCCTTACTGTACTAAAAGAACTGTGTAGAATTTGATTGGAATTTTAATGGCGATTACATTGAATCTATAGATCATAATCAATATTATGACCATTTTGAAATGTTAATTCTGCCCACAAATGAGCGTGGTCTTTCTCATTTCTAGTGCCTGCTTCAACTTCTTCAATGTTTAACAAAGCAATCTTGAACAAAAACAAACAGAAAACAAAAGTGCAATGCTCAGAGGTATAACAATGGAATTCAAATAACAGAATCCAGAGCTTGTTTTGTTTTGAAGCACTTCATCTCAAGAAGATAACACTGCTTTGGGATACTGTGGAATCTTGTCAAAAAGGAACTTTTGTAGTAGATGCTACTGGGATGAGCCTTGGATATTAACCTCCCCCACCATCAATGCCTTGCTTCCATTCAGTAACTCAACTTCTCATTTTTCATGTGATGGGAGGCAAGCTCCCACCACCAGTGACTGAGTGTGCCCCAGCCATCATGTCTTCTCTACCATTTTGTCTGAAATGTGAGACAAAGTCCCTATTTTCTGTCAGGTATTTCATCACAGTTATGAAAAAATATAATTTATAATTATCACAGAGCCATAGTAAAAAAGACAACTTTGTGGTGATATATCATTTATGATTTATTAAAGCTTGCCTGAAGATTCAGAAAGAGTAGTCAGCCACAAGCCATAGAAGCCAGACACACACACCTTTAATCCCAGCAGCCAGAAGCTAGGAGGTGGTGGTACACACCCTTAATCCTAAAACTCAGGATTAAAAGGCAGATTAATCTCTTTGAGTTCATGGACACCCAGGGATACATGAGATTGAATCAATCTAAAAGAGTAATCCCAGCACTAGAGGGGTATAAAGATAGAAGCAGGACTTTCAGTATCAAGTAAAAGACATTCATTCTCCAGCCACACTAAAGATAGATGTATTTTTTTCTCCAGCCATGCTGAGGAGAGGTTACAGTCTGACTTGGTGAGAGCTCTTGGAGACAGGTTCAGATAATTTAGCCTGAGGTAGAGGTAAGAAGGTAGTGGCGGCTGCTTTGCTTTTCTGAACTTCAGCTTGAAGTTTGAACCCCAATTCCAGTCTCTGCATCTTTTATGTATTTGTGTTACACAACCTGGTACTGGCACAGATAAAGAAATCAAGCGACTACAGCAGAAGGCCCAGAGGTAATCCCACAGAGCTATGTCACCTGTTTACAGACACACTGCCAAAAGAAAGAGTATACATGGAAAATGATATAGCCTCTTCTGGATAGCCATGTATAAAAATCAATTCATAGCTGGGGAGGACTGATGGTTGCTTCCCAGGCTGGATGGTGCCTTCAACCATGAAACCTAGTCCTCAGTGAAAGGACAATCAGGTCAGTTCCAGCTCTGGGGTCTGGGTCCTGTTTATGCAGTGCACAGTGTCTTTATCAATACAGCCTTACCTTCCATCTCTGGGGATAAACAAGGCCTAAAGTAATAAGTTATACATTTTGGAAGTCTCTTAGACAGCCCTGGCCAACACCTCTAAAGAGGGCTCCTGATGCCTGTTGTTTCTTTGTTTATTTGTGTTAGGGTGTTTTTGGCTCTTGAGGGAGAAATTTTAGTCCAAATGAGAAGATTTTATTAAAACTATATATGCAGCTTTATAGTTTTATTGCATTTATTTATTAGTAAATGGTTTTTATTATGAGTTCTTCTGGCCTTTTTCAGATGTCCATATTGCTATTCTATCCTATAAACCACACCAAAGACCAGTATTACATGATAGCCCTACAGGTAGAGTACACATACCCTGGAAGTAGCCAACAGTTGTTGGATTTAAGACCTGTTCAAAAAGAGGGATACCATGATATCTGGTAGTAGAAACCTGTAGGAGAAACTGTGGCCAGCCAAGCAGGAGTCCCTCTGCCTAGGTGTCTAAGTCAGCCTGCATGAGTATGCACAGCAGATACTTCCTTCCTGAGCCAAGCCTGCCTCTAATGCCAAATGCGATGTGAAGTCAGAACTGGATTGATAACAGGTAGTTTATTAAGTGATAGTACTCACACAAGGTAGCCAGTGACCAGGTTTGCACAATATGCCGTCTAGTCTGCTCAGCCAGGCGGAAGAGAGAAAAGAGGCCCACATTAGAACCTCTCTCTTACTTAAACCCTTGTCACGTCATTCTGACCACTCCCAAGTGGGTATGGTCAGCGGCACCTGTGGCCAGCCCCAAGAGGGCATGGTTAGCTGTACCTCTAAACAGGATTTCTCCCTACATGACTCTATGCCCAGAGACTGCTAATGAAGACACCTGACCCAGAGGCACCAATAAGGAAAGGGCAATGCAGCAGAGTCAACCACCTGAGCCAATAGGACCTTGGGAGGGAATATAAAGGCAGGCCTAACTTCCCTAATAAAGGCATCTGCAGCATGCTTTGCTACTTACTGACTACTCCCAGTGCCTGAGTTGTTGGTGCTGCATCTTCTTATCCTCTCTCCCAACGGGTGTCTAAGCAGGGTAACCTGAAGCAGAAACCTATATAACTAATCAGTGATTGTTAAATCATGGTTATTGAAGGAGAACCTACAACCACTAATTTACTAAACTGGCATGTTGCCTGACAGCAATCTGTTAACATTTGTCCTTAGACCCACAGAGAAGTGAAGTATTCACCTTTCATCAGGGAAACTTCTCTTTGCAACAGAGACCACTACATGAAGCCACAACCCACCAAAATGCAGAGCTGTGGAGCTCAGTTCCAATGGATCCAACTATAAAATCACTCCTGTACTTACGGTTCAGGGAACATTGTGGAAGTGGTTGGAGTGGAAAAACTCTTAAGAGTCAGAGCATCAGAGACTTAGCAGCTAGATCATGTCTTCTAGTAACATCAGAAGCTACACCCATAAGGTCTCACCAACATGACTGCCCAAAAGTGAGCTGAATAAGGATGACAGCAATAGTCATGCCAAACAAGATAGAGAAAAGCCCAGGAACACTACAAAAGAAATACAGGCAACTGAGTAAAGCTGGAAGTGGGAGAGGAGGTCCCTCTTAGAGAACACACCGATTGATTGTCCTGTAACAAATAGTTATCCCTCAAAACATACATAAAGTAACATTATATGGATTCAACAGGAGTTTATGAATATGTATGTATATACAAATACATATATGCACACAATAACAATTAATGAAAAAAGCCACAAATTTGGGAGGGATGTATAAAAGTGTTTGGAAGAAGGATAGGGAGGGGAAAATGTAATTAATTTATCTCAAAACAAAACAAACAACCAAATCCAGTTTCTCAAAGGCCTAAATATAAGACCTGAAATGTTAAAACTACTAGTAGAAAACACAAGGATGTCTTTGAAGATATATGTATGTATGTACGTATGTATGTATGTATGTATGTATGTATATTGAGTTACTTTCTGAAATGGTCTGATAAATCATGAAGTAACTGTAAGGCTAATAAATGAGGTCAAATTAAAAGACTTCTATACAGGAATAAATTAACGGAGTGAAGAGTCAGCCTTCAGAATAGGAGAAACCCTTTCATCTACCAAGGAGTTAATATCCAGATGACAGGCAGAACTCAAACAATTAAACACTAGAAGGATCCAATAAATAAATATGAAAATTAACCGAACAAATACTTACCAGAAGTACAAATGGTCAATAAGTATATGAAAACTGTTCAATACCTTCAGCCATAAGGAAGATGCAGGTTAAAAACCGCCTTAAGATTTCTTCTTGTCCCAGTCAGAATGGCTGTCATAAAACAAACAAAGCACACTAGGATCTCCAGGAGGGGATTTTATACACTGTTGGCATGAATGTAATTAGCACAGCCATTGTTACAGTCCATCTGAAATTTATTTTCAAAGAGTGAGAACCAACATATGATACTGGTTACCACCTCTGGATACAGGTCTGAAATAGATGTCCACAAAGGCGAAAATATGCATACCTATATTCATTACAACATTATTCATAACAAGCCAGTTATTACTAGAATTTGCTCAAGTGACCAGGAAAGGATGAATGGATAAAATATAAACTAATTACACTATAGTATTAGTCGCCTATAAAGAATAACAAAATTATGCCATTTTCATGAAAAACATATGCAACTGGAGATGTTTGTGTAAATAAATCCAAATTCAGAAAGACAAGTCTCATTCATTTTTTATATGAAAAATCTACACAGGCTCAGCACAATGAAGACTGCGAGGGAGACAAAGATCCATATGCCCACCCATAGGGCTCTATTATGTTGAGCAAATATAGGGAGAGATACAGAAGAGAGAGACAGAATGATTTATGTCCTGTGGAAAGAGGCAGATCTGAAGAGGTGAAGGCAGTGAAGAGTGGGCTAAGTTGGGTGGCCTGCTTGCTACTTGGGAGTCATGGTGATGCCTGGGCCATGTCTTCACACAAGGCCCTGCCACAGTCATGGTCTGTGCTGATGTTTGTGAGTCCTGTTGTGGCAGAAGGCCAATGGGATAGGGCTGCATCTGGTCCACCCCTCATCTGCCATATGGAGGCATGGGCAAGGGAGAGAAGCCCATCGCGCAGCTCCTACCACTCACTACCTGTGGTAGGTGTGGGAGAGCTATCCTTGAGGTCATGAGAGGAAGAAAGCTGGCCCTGCCTCTCAGCTATAGCACTCAGTGGCCCTTGTACCTTACCCAGGTAGCATTTTAGATCTGGCCTAGGTGGTGTAGTTGTGGGTAAGCCAGCCATGAGATCATGAGAGCATGAGAGAACCAGTCCAAGCCCTTGCTCCTTGCTCCTTAGGGTGAGCTAGCAGGAACAACATTGTAGAGCTCACCCTGGTAGTGAGGATGGGGGTGAGCTCAAGGGCTGACCAATCCAGCAAACACCCAGACCCAGAGTCAGAGATATGAGTTGGCCCACCCCAACATTCATGTCTATGATCTGCTGGAGCACAAGCAGGGACCAGCTCTGCAGATCCAAAGTTGCAGGATCTCCATGACAAAATGACAGGATATCCAAGAGGAATCTTAGTGGAACCTAGTGTTGATAGAGTAGCAGAAACCAGAGGCTTCAAACCAAATCAAAGACTCACTGCAATGAACATTTGCAAGTAAGATGTATGGACTAAAGTGTGTACTGTGTGACTCCCTGTCACATTACAGCTTTCACAATGAGATTTTTCTTTTATTTTAAATTTTATTTTCTTTTATTATGGGGGGGGGGCTGTTGCAAGTTCAGAGGGTGGATGCAAAGGGATGGGGAGATGAGTGGGATTGAGATGCATGACGTGAAATACACAAAGAATCAAGAAAAAGTTAAATTAAAGGAAACTATACAAACTGGTAGAAAGGTGATATTAGGTAAGGAGAGGTGAACTGGAATATGAGTAAAAAGGAAAATACTGAGTAATGGAAGGAAAAATGATCAGACAATTGTATACCCATGTGGATATCTAGACTACATGCCGAACTCAAACAATTCAAGACAACACTAGAAGAATCCAATCTATAAATATGCACATTAACTATGCAAGTACTCATCAGAAGGAGTACAAATGATCATTAGTGGAAAAAGAAATGACAACTTTGTACACTAGCAAAATACTTCAGTAAAGAAATTAAAGGTGATACCAGAAGATGAAAAGACTTCTCACGATCATCTATTCCTAGATTTAATAGTATGAAAATGGTCATTCCACTCAAAGCAAGAGTAAATGCAAATCCTGTCAAAATTCCAACTCAGTTCTTCAAAGAAGTTAACAAAGTAATTGCAAATTTCATATGGAAACACAAATAACCCAGGATACCTAAAACAATCTGAGCAATAAAAAATTCTGCTATAAGCATCACCCTCCTAGGTAGCAAATTATACCAAAGAGCTTTAGTAGTAATAAGGAAATACTTCAAATAAGAAGTTTCTTCGTTTCACATGGCTCTTATTTATTAATTAGTATTTTTCAACCCTGTGCTGTTAGTGTCTTGGTCATAAAGTCCTTTCCTGTACCTATAAGGTCAAGGGCATTTCCACTTTCTCTTGTATCAGATTCAGGTTGTCAGGTCTTACATTGATGTTCTCTGTCCACCAGGAGTTTAAGTTTTAAGCAGGGTGAAAGATGAGCATCTTGTTCGTTCTTCTCCATACAGCTATCTAGTTTGTTATCATTTGTTGAAGATTCTTTTCTCCAATGTGTATTGTAGTCCTTCTTGCTCAAAGTCTTGTTCATTATAGTGCTTTTCATAGTGATTAATATATTGAAATAGCTAAGATGTGCATCAGCTGAAGAATGAATGATGAAAATGTTGTACATGAATGCAATGAAATACTATGTAACTGTAAATAAAAGAAAAATTATGCCACTCACTGGGGAATGGATGGAATTAGAAAGAATCACCAAGAATGAGATAACCCAGACTCATAAAGACATTTATCACATTTCCTTTCATTTCATGATGAACTTTGAACTTCAAATACGTATGTTCTATTTTGAATGCCTATAGAGACTAAAGAATTAAGTACCTTTCCAATGAGTGTGGTCTTTCAAGGAAGCAAAAAGAAAGAAGTATTAAAGGGAAATAATTGAACAGGAAGTGTTAAATTGGGATGAGGGATGGGAGCACAAGGTAGAGATAGGAATATATGGGGAGGAATAATTAACACTGAAGACATTTCTAAAACGTCTTATGGAAACCTACTAATGTGGAAGTCTCTAAATACATGGGCATATATACTTATAGAAAGAGTTTTAATGGTGTTATCTATAATGTGTTGGCAACATACCTACTAGATTCCACTGAGCAACAAATAAAAAAAATCTCAGTGCCAGGGATAGGTTACATTTTTGGGAGTTTGAATTACTAGCCAGTGAGGTACAATAGGTCCCCCAAAATTAAGTTATTGGCAATGCTCCTAGTCACCCCAAAACTTGCTGAATGCACAACATAGGCGAGTCAGAAAGCAGTGAAGAATCAAGGCAATAATTATTTGCATGCTTCATCTCTGCTGGCTTTCCTGGTGCTGGATCATGCTACACATGCCAGCAGATGAGAAAATTAATACCGAATCCTGTCAAGATCTCAGTCCTAACATCTACAACAATGACTGGTCTGTCATGACACACTCACGGTGCAATTCTGACACAATCATGGATGTAAACAACCATTTCTAACTAGAAGTAAGGCCAGCACCACCAGGTGAAACTCACACTTTGCACTTTTATAGGTACCAAAAACCTGTGGCTAGATAGGTCATAATCCCTAGGGGAGAGTCTGCTATTTTTATTCTGCTAAATGAATATAGCATCAACCAACTCCTAATGACTTATTGTTATACCCATAGATTAGTGCATTTGTCAACTAGCATCAGAGAAGAAATTAACACAGAGAATATGAGTCTCTAGAATGCTTGCCCCTAAATGAGACCTTTATATCTTGCCACACACTCTCCAGACTCAGGGACCATCATGGAGAGCAGACAGCATGAATCTCAGAACCAGAGGCAGTGAATGAGTACACGGACACAGTATCTTCAGGACAAAAGAGGACAGTTACACACATGAATTCACAGAAGTTGTGACAGTATAGGCAAGACCTGTGCAAGCTCAAGCCAGACAAAATTTCAGTTTGAAAACAGGGAAGTGAGTGGGCAGGAAGTCCCACCCCTAACTGAGGAGCTATGAGAAAATTGATAACTGCTCAGAGAGCTAGAGTGGATTTTCATTAAGTGTTTGGCTCATGCCAGGTGGAGCATGCTCCCGTGGAAGGTTGTACATCCAAGTGTATATGTGTAGCACAAATTGGACTTCATGGTTAAAAATAAAAATAAATAAATAAAATAGCACATGATGTGGGTTGGATGTGGGTAAAGGTGGGCGAATTTGGGAGAACTTGGATGAAAGGTGTCAACATAATAAAAATTCATTGTATAAATTCTCCAAAAATGTAAGGAAACGGTAACTCTTATAAACAAATTCTAGAAGGTAGTTGCTCTGTGGTATACAATACACCCTTCTGATGTCACCTATTTTTGCTATCCACTCCCAGACAACTGGCCTGTGTGCATAATTTTTTCCCACATGGAATGAAAAAAAAAAGATTTGATAATGGAATCTTAGCAAGGGGAAAGTTAATTGTCGTATTACAAACAATGAAGTCCTGGCCCCACCAGACCTCATTTAATTTACAATACAAGGTTCCAAATTAAGCCAAGTTTACATTTTTTTTAAGAGATTCAGTGTAATTTTTTTTTTTTTACAAATACTTGCTTGAATCAGCTAACAGTATTTTCAATTAAGTCTGTCCAAGCTTGTGCCAATGAAGGGATCAAATTCATATAGAGAAAGTAGCCAGGGCACCTCATTTTAAAAATACTGTTAGCTATTTCAAACACATATCTGAAAAAACCAATAAGCTACATATCTCAAAATATAAACTCAGCTTAATTTAGACTGCTTTCTATTTTAATTCAAACTGTTTCTTGGCTCAATTTTTCAATATTGGAAGATAAGGCAATGTATGAATTTATATTGTTCACCAATTAATAGTCACAGTAGGTATATCTCAGAAGCAGAAGTACTATCCCTACACAAGTGCAGTTTTGAGAGTGCTTTATTCTGCATTGTTAATCATATGCAAATATGTATTAGGACTGTTGATACATCCATCTTTTTAATGTCTTTATAGCTTGTTAAAGTGAAGTTGAAGGAGCTCCTGGAGGAGTGATACACTGCATATAATGGACTTGGGAATGAAAACTTTGGTTCTATATGCTTAATTAGTTTCTAATTTCTCAGTAATCTCATCATGAGTCTCTAACAGAAAGTAATATTGACCATCCATATGGTACAAGTGGGTGCTGGCATTTTAGATCATTCTCTGGAGGGCTCAGTAAATTATTTACTAAGCCTAATGTACTACTAATTCAAATTAAACTTCACCTCCAGTGTAATTGTAAATTTGGTGAGTAAATAGCACCCTATAATCATCATAGGCTTATTATTAGAATTAAGTGAAATCATGTGCCCAGCACAATGTCTGTGAATAAAATAAATGAACAGCCCACTCTGCTCCATTTAAGAAATTAGTTCACATCATACTTCCTATCAGGAAAGTAGAAGGCATACTTTGCATCGGAGGAACCAAAGGAAAAACAGGTGAACACAATGACAGCAATGTGAAACTGTCACTGTGTCAATTTAATTCTACAAAGCAGTCTTTGAAACTTGTCAATTTGCTAATATGAGTGTCTTGATCCTGTATCTGCAATGTTGGTCTCTGGAGACAGATGTCAATCTCGGTCAGTTTTGATAATTATATGCCAAAGTTATTGATATTTTGTTGTCAATATTTGTTATATATTTGTTATATTAAATGTCTATTTTATTATCTTTTGTTTTTTAAGTTTAAATGCAAATACTGCCAAACTTCTGTGCTAATAAAAACTTTCCTGCAAATAAAATTAGTTTCTTTGTTAGGTGGTTTTATTTCTGAGTTTGCCTTTGACAAATGGCTTCTAGTAAATTCTCAGTAAATCATTTTTTCCAACACTGTTGTACAGCCATTTTCATTGTGTGTAAACATCTGGAGATCGGCACCTACATTGTTTATGATAACCTTTTATGCTGTAAATGTTAAGTAGTCTTGTAATACATACAGAAGTATGAGATGTGGAGTGGAAAGGGTTCTGCACTTACCTAAAACTGCTGTGTAAACAGTGATGCACGCTCCTCCAGGTCAATATTGTGTTCTGGCAGGGACTGAGAAAGAATACTATGAATTTTAAATACCTAGCTATCAATCTTTATTTTGCCAAGCCTTACATGTGATTAAAAGGTACAATATATATCTACCCCCGCCCCACACGTGTATGTCAGCCAGTCTAAACATCTCCCCTACAGCAAAGACTGACCACTCCCAATAAACATGTCCTTCTTGTCGGGGACATCATTTGTTCTTGTTATATTGTCTTCTTTGAACACCCTAATGAATGAGTTAGGTAGGTGGTACAGACAAAGCCTTCCTCAGAACACATAATAACTGACCTACATAAGTGACCCTAGAAAGTCACAACTCTGAATGAGCAATATGTGAGAACCTTCCTGCTATCTAAACTTGCATGAATGGTAGAAGCCTAATAGCGATATTACATAATCCCCCAGTGAGCCACTTCTACCTTTAATGGATGCAAAGCATGTATAGTTTTTTCAAGGTTTATCTGGGCATGATTTCACAAACCCATCACAACACACATCTATGAACCTTGTGACTTGACAAAAAGAGCCATGCCTGCCCTTGGAGGTCAGGAAGTGAGGCAACAGGTTCAATGCCACCCCACTCACCTCCCATCATCTCTTCAATAACCAACAATGATTCCTACTGACTTGTCAATGTTTGTTTTGGTCAGTAAAAATCAGTGTTTTAACATTTTTGTGCATTTCCTAGTGCTTACCTCTTTGATCTTTAGACTATGTGATCAAATTGTACAGTGTGTAATTTGTGAAGGTTGCCCTCTGGAACTTCATAAACTTCAATTCACAAAATATACTTTATATACTATGAGAATTTTTCCTAAGTCTCTTATAAGGGCAAATGGGTAGAAATTGTACTTCCTCTTATTTATATTTTTCTTAAATAGAAAATATTTTATTAGTATTAGTATGTTTGTGTTGTGCCCCCCACATGCTTGTGTGATGTGTGCCATAGTGCATGTGTGGAGATCAAAGGACAATTTCATGGAGTCATATTCATTTTAACATGGGTTCTGTGATCAAACTCAGGTTGTCCAGATCACGTGACAAGACTCATCACTCTGGTCTGAAATCATACTTCCTAAACTGTGCATTTAATGACTAAAGGTATAGTTGCTGTTCTAATAACTTTATAGTTTTACAAATAATTATATCTGATGCGGTGGTTCAGCCACAGCCTGGATTCAGTTTCTGGAAAGAGGAAGGAGGTTTGGCATGAAAAAATGATCTGACTACCAGATGAGTTTCACACAAGTGGCTGGCCCCAAATAGCTCTAGTCTTCTATAGTCTTTATTTATACATCAAAAACAAGCATGTTTTTCCATGTAAGTAAGAAACAAGTTTTTCCCATCCTCTGAGGTTAACCTCTGGCAAAAACAAATATGTCAAATATGTTTTTCCTGACTTTTACATCAAAATATCTTTAAACTTAAAACACTTATCATTTTGCTAACTTGGCCAAATACCAAACCAGGTACATCCTTTCTTTACAAAACTGAAGGTGATAAACATACACACACATTTTATCGTTCAAAACATATTTACAGATATACGGGCAATCTGCTTTTGATCCTGTCATCACCAAATTAGAACAGCTCCAGGGTATGAAGTGACAGCTGGCATCCCCAAACAAGAAACCTGAGAAGCATCATCTCCCAAAGAATTTTAGGGTAAAATATTAGAGGAAAATTGGGATTTCAAAGAATTATCACATCTGTCACATGCATGATTGACAAATGACACTAAAACCACCAAGGGAATCATCAATATTAGGAGAGAAAAGAGAGCATGCAGGTCACATGGTTCAAGCAGTACTCTGTACTGTCTGGAAGTCCGCTGGTCCTTGCCAAGTGAGATGGCCCCGTGGACTGGGAGGGTGGAAATGAAACAGGAGGGATTATGGAAGAGTTGGGAGGGATGGAAGGAGAGAATACTGGGAGACACAACTGGAATTGGGAGGCATTTCAGGAGCAATGTGGAAACCTAGTGCAATGGAAACTCCCTAGAATCTAAGAGAGTGACCCTATTGAAGACTCTCAGTATTGGGAGAATACAGAGTCTGAGCCAATCATCTTCTGTAACCACACAAGGCTTCCAGTGGTGGGACTAGGATACAAAACCAGCCACAAAACTTTGGACCTACAATTTATCCTGCCTGAAAGATGTGCAGAGGTAACAGTGGCACGGAATTTGTGGGAGTAGCTAACCATTGACTCATCTAACTTGAGGCCCATGCTTGAGACCTCCTGGAAAGTCAAGAACCAGAGGACTGGTAGCTCAGTGATCTAGGTAGACCCAAACATGATTGGGAAAAACAAAACAATCAATGAAATTATTCTGAATGATATTCTTCTATGCTCATAGATAGGCGCCCAGCCCAATTGTCATCAGAGGGGCTTCATTCAGCAACTGATGAGATAAGTTGTGCAGACTCACAACCAAACAATCTGCAGTGCTCTGGGAACCCCACAGAAGAGGAAGAGGAAGATACACGAGCCAGACAGCTTGAGGGCACCACAAAAATACAAAAAACATGGCCCTTGGAATCAACTAAGCAGAACTCATGGGGCTCACAGAGACGAAAGCAACAGTAAGGGAGCCTGCATGTGTCTGACCTAGGTCCTCTGAATGTACGTTATGGTTGGGTAGCTTGGTGTCCTTGTGGAACTCCTGACAGCAGGAGTAGGGGCTGTCTCTGACTCTTTTTCCTGCTCTTGGGACTTATTTCCTCTTGCTGGGTTTCATTGTCCAGCCCTGATATGAAGGTTTGTTCCTAGTCTTATTGTAAGTTTTTGTGCCTATTTGGTTGACATCCCCAGGAGGCCTGCTCTTTTCTAACGGGAAACAAAGGAAGAGTTGATGGGGGGGTGGCGATGTTGGGGCAGGACAGGAAGGAGTGGAGGGAGAGGGAACTGCGGTCAGGGTGTGATATGTAAGAGACGAATAAATAAATAAATAAATAAATAAATAAATAAATAAATAAATAAATAAATAAGTACTTTTTAAAAAGCTCCCAGCCGTCAAGCAAAGGTCTAGAACCAACTGATGGACACCTCAGCCCTTCTGTATTTTTTCTCTTCCAACCACAAAGTTCTTTCATCGTGTTCAGATCTCATGTTCTTGTATATTTTATTCCTTTGGTTCTGAGGGCATTCTAAAGTAGAAAAGGAGCTCAATCCAGCAGTCAGTAGATGGAATATATATATATATATATATATATATATATATATATATATATATATCAAAACAACAAAAACAAAACCAGAAGGGTTATGTTTCATTTTCTACTTTAATGTCACTGAGAAAAAGGAAAGAAAAAAATCAGTTTAAAGGAATTCTTTTCTATCTTTTGACCCAAATTAAGCTTTAGAGATAGCTATAAAATCAAGCAACACCTCACTTTCCTCTGTAAACAGAAGAAAACAAACCTTGTAGCCAGGACGGCAGGAACCTGGCTTTGTGAAATTGCAATCAGAGCAGCTCTGCTGATCAACCAGGATGGCTCTCGAGTGCTTTTCTGGGAGCCTGCCACACAGCGATGCTTTCAATCCCAGTTAGCACACACCCCCTTCCAAGATGAAATCTGCCTTCGCAGAGGAACTGTCACTGCCATAAGGGTGATAAACCCAAACAAAAGCATCTTTTTTTTTTGTACAAATCCCATTATGAATTAAATGCATTTTAAAAATGGCCATCACCGAGTTTGACTATTTTGAAGTCAAATGCAGAAAATTATTACACATTTAAAGGTCATGTGTGCCCTGTGCTATGCATACCAATATAAACTTTATAGTACATGGTACTTATCTTTTCAAATTTAAAATGGACACAGAATTATAGAATTAGAGTTGATCTCAGAAAAATAAAAGATACCCACCTACAGCTAAACTTCCTGTCAACAATACTAAGGAGTGGCAAAGATTATGAAGAAAGGTCAGGGAATATCAACATAATAATGTTCACATTTATTATTTTCTCTTTAAAACAAACACTGTGTTTGAGTATCTTAAAACAGTAAACTAATCCTCATATGTATGTCTGTCAAGTTTTTTTTTTCTTAACGTTTTTATCTAATTTAGTTTGCTAAGAATTAAAGTTAGCCAAATTTGTTTTAAGAAAAAAATTAACTTAGCAAATACTGCTTTGAAGTTTTAGGAAACAATTTTAAAATTGCCTTAATTCATCAGACTTTAAAACCAGTGGAAATGTTGAATAATGACAAATTCTCTGAATGAAGACAAAACTTCAGTGTCACTGTGACTGAAACCTCTGTACCATTAAATAAACTTGTCACGTCACCCAAAGTTCAGTTAAAGATGTTCTTTAGAAGAGCAAAAGAAAATTTAACTAAAATAACTAATTTCTATATTAGAGAACATTGTTAATTTTGTACTTGAAGTTACATCAGCAAGCAAATCACTGAGAAAGTGGTTTGTATAGTTTCTACCTTCTCTTTTTATGTGATGGTGTGTAAAAAGATGAAAGGCAAGCTTTTGTGTTTACATCTGGAGTATAAAAGCAGCTCAGTATGAGAAAGGGACATTCCATGAAATACTATGTCAGAAGCATTCTCAGTCAGAATTCCATAAATAGCAAGATGTTAAATAGATAATTAAAATGTCTTCAAGGTTTAAACCATGGGGACTTAGGGTTTTAATCATGTGGTGTATATTCATCAGAAGTTTTTGCTTTTATCTTGGTCAGATTTTGATGCTGTCTTTGGGGGGAAAAACCAAATTCTGTGCTTTCAAAATTCTTTGGTTTGATCAGTTTTGATATTAGCATGCTTGGCTCAAATAGCTATCATTTCATTAGATGGCTGGCAGAAGCCTTCAGCAATGCTGTCTTACAGAAGCATAATGGGCTTCTCCACCGCTGATGAAATTGGAAAGCTGTGGGAACCCCTGTGTCATGGTAGAGGAATTGTGTTACTCATGGTCTAAGATTCTTTCTCCGGGAAAGAATTCAACAGAAGGTTACAGCTAATCACAGCTTTATGCTTAATGGGTTTTCACCCTACCATTTTTTTAAAGTAATGCAAAAACATATGGGTTTAGAAAATGGTGTAATGATAAAAGAATATTTCATGTCTGTAACATTTATGTTATCAAAGATCCAGAGCTTGGTAGGTCACTCAGTCATAGATTTTGCCTTCTGTGGCACTGCTTTTTGTTTGTTTTATCAGTACCCTCTCTGTGTCTGCTCCAAGTCCCACATTTCATTGATAATTAGTCATCAATATCAATCAAAATGAAAATTCTAATGCTTTTATATAATATAAGTTTTACACTGAAATGTGTTTCTTAAAATTACATGCAATATGGCAGTGTCTAACTTCCAATAGTCAGAATGATCACAAGTTTCTTAAGTATTCTACAAAAAATTCTCATAGTACTTTTGTCAGCCTAAGCAAAAATACATATACATAAATTGAAGTTTATGTCTTAACATACTAAAGTATAAATAAAGAAAAATTTCCAAATTATGCTAACCAAGCACATTTTGTAAATAAGAATTAAATATTTTTTGTTTCTCTTATTAATGGAAATGAAATTAAAATCATTACAAAACAAGATGATTCAGGTAATTTAAACATTTCAAATCCCTTTATAAATTACACAAAGGGATTAACTTGCTTCACTTGTTTGTTACAAAAGAGAGGCAGGGCATAGAGAAATAAAATCTGCAGAAATGTTACTTACACATGTAGTGAAACTCCAGGTAGTATTTGCACCTTACATTAATTGCTTCACAGTATTCACAGGTGAAGAAGTCACTAACTTGAGTCTCAGAGGCAGGATTATTGTTTGGTAGCAAAGCAAGAAACCTCATTCATAAGATAATTTGTAGAGTAATATTAGTTAAATGCAGAAAACATAACAGCCTTTTAAAGCATTATTCACAAATGGAATCTGAGTTTTCAGAATTAATGTATGCTGAAATGTAAAGCTCTCTACAATATTCTTTAATTACATATAAATTCATATGTTCAATTATTTAGTGAGTAAACTCATGCTATACAAACATATTATATTAAAATGAAATGTAGGTATAATTGACTTTTGATGAGAAGTTTACCTCCTCCAAGCCTAGCTTTTGATTTATATTTTTGATCAAACCATTCATTCCAAAATTTAAAAATGTCTAAAAACCTTAAGCAACTGAGTTTTCTATTGGCAGTATTGGCTTTGAAGTTCAGTTTCTAATCTTGTCAATGACAAAGCTGACTCACTGGGGAACCTAGGGGTCCTATATGAACATTTAAAAACCCGAGATTCTTGACTGCCTTAGCAAAATATTTCAGATAAGAAAGGAATTAAATGACTGGGTAGTTATTAAATATGTGAGATAAACTTACACATATCATAGAGTATGAAAACAAAGCCCCCAGACCCTCTTCCGCAGTCTGGGTGGGGGTGGAGAGGAGGCTCTCCTTTCTGGTAGTCATTGCCTCGGCATTTCTAGGATTAAAACTCCAGTCTCACTCTGATGTCTGCCAAAGGTGCAATGTTTGTTGAGAAACCTAATGTTGAAGTATCTCAGATTCAACTGTAATGGTACTCTGGTTCCCAGTGCTCTATTCTCTGGTCTTCAGACTCTTCCTGATGCCAGAAAAAGCTTCTCACTGGATCTGTTTCCACCCAAACACATACAACTGTTTCATGGTTCTTTACAAAAGCTCTTCCAACATGTAGTGTAACCTACACTCTTTTAGATACATTGGAGTTAATTTGTAATGTTTTAGAAAAGTGACATAAAATGTAACTGAAATGACAATTAAATATTCTAATGCAGATTCAGTTAAAACAATATGTTTGGTATTTCAATTTCATTGAATTACTGGTCTGATATCGAAGAATACCAAAACAGACCAGAGGCTGTTTTGGGGGGGAAAGTGCACAGGCTCACACACACACACATACACACACACACAGACACACACTCTCTCTCACACACACACACATACATACTCTCACACACAAGTATACAAACACTCTCTTTACAAACTTTCATTAAATAAAATAACATTGGGAAAGCTATGACTTTTCATAAATATGGAGCACATGTTTAGTTGACTTTATTTACAATAATTAATGGACTAAACTTTTAAAATTTTAATGAAATGGCATTCATATGTAAATAAATCAAAATATATTTTCTCATAAACTTTTATTCAATCACTTTGTCATAGCAATTTGCTATAATTTCAAATACATTTTAGTTAATGTTAATGAAAAGTTAAATTAGTGTATTACCCTTCGACTCTTCTACCTCAAATCAGGGCCTGTAAATAACTAAGCTTGAATATTTAAAGCAGAAACTCATTCATAGCAATCAATGTAATTTTTATTTTGCCTTTTTGAGAAATGATCTAAATACTCAATCATTTAGGAATCGAGATCATAATTAAAGCAGTATACAATTTAATGTTAATCAGGAATTATGACTTACAGTAGCAAGTAAAAAGATTCACGTGACTTCCACACAACAGAAAGAAATCTGAGAACAATCATTTAATAAAGGCTATTTTGCCTGGTAGGAAAAGATTGTTAGTTGTAAAAAGAAACCTTTTAAACTAATATGATGAGGTACATGTAAAAATTAATATTATGCTCTAATGTTCTCTCTGGTGAGCAGCCTGGGTTGATTTATTCATTTAGGTAATTATGTTCAGCAATATTAGTAATTCACTGTTAAATTGAATTTGGAGAACACACAATAAATTGAAACTGTAGTCATCTTTCTTTCTCACTATGTAACAAACAGAGACATATTGATGCTAGTTCTAAGTGGGCTACATAAGTTAAATTCCCTAGACTGCAATTTGATCAGAAAGCTTTAGACATTTACTTGAGCTATGTTAGGCGTCTGCCATTGGATGGCAGTAAAATTCTGCATCAATCACTTTAAGCAAAGTGAAACTGGGAAAATAATAGGGCTTTCTTTTTATTATTTAACAGCAGAATGATGCTTTAAAAGGCAAAGCTCAGGGGGTTGTGTATATTGCAGTATCACCAACTAATTCTTTAAACTGTTTCTCCTCCTGTTCATTTAAAGGATGATGCAATTTTGTCAGAATCACTTTTAATATATATTTTTAGGGCAACAGATTGAGTCTTTGCTTTTCTCTTACATGATGGGATACTCACTTTATTGTATTTTTAAAAGATGTTAATAAAATAAAATTAACACATGCCTATGATTTAAACCTCTTGCACATTATTGGTGTCTGAGCCGTTTTGTGACTCTGGCACATGCTTGAATTTTTACTGCATTCAGTCTTCCAATATCTAACATTTACAGCACTAGCAACATAATACTGTGTGGGATATGTTTTTAAAAACTTAGAAACAGGACAAAAATAGGAAAATTGCACAATAAACTTTGCAGAAGGTGACAACCCAGGCAATGAAAGCTTTCTGCCCAAGCACAACATTAGGAATCGGTGTTTTCCCTTCACACTTTATGGACAGTTCTGAATTTTTGACCTTAGGTAAACTTAAGATCACTGGGAAAAAAATTCACAGAGGAGAATGTGAAAGTAAACCTCCCTAAACTTAAATCTGTTGTGTTTATCATACAGAATTAGTGTTAGAGATAGCACACAGAGCAAATAAAAATGGGATTTGTCTTAGATGACACGCCAAGTAAGGTAACACTCTTTTCCTTCCATTTATATTTTTACTTGGTCAGATGTTGGTATCTTCAATTACAATATATTTAGCAATAAAATGAACCTTTCTTTTCTTCAGGAAATATTCAGGGTGGTCTAACACAATCTGAGGGCTATTAATCAGGATTTCCTGGGATCAAAACACAGACTTCTCTGCTATTTATCTCCCCCCACACACTTTATGTGTAAAGTCTATTAAAAGTTTATAGTCTTCCAAAGATCATATTAGGCATTAAAATTCAGGCATCTCATTCCTGCTGCAAAGATTGTTAGAAGAAAAGAAAATAAATGAGTTATCACGAATCCATTCTCATCATGAGGAGAGTAAAAGCACGCACAGTGGAACAATATTCATTTATTTTTACGACAATGCTTGAGAAGAGAAAAACGGAAGTGGAATAAACCCAGGGATATGTAATGTTATTACTTCAATGCAGAGGGGGTTACGAAGGCCAGGGTGGATGTTTAACATACAGAAAAGAATTTATTCGTGTGTGTCTGTGTGTGTGTGTGTGTGTGTGTGTGTGTGTGTGTGTGTGTGATTTTTATAGGTTGTCAGTTGATTAACAAGTTTATTTCTTATCAAAAATTGATTTAACTTATATTTGAATTGCTTTTTTGCAGTATTTTTTTAAAAATTCACAGTAAATTTTGGGACTATAAAAGACATATATAGCTTGTTTCTTTATGTGCCATTACTAAATGACATGGCTGAAAATATAAAAATAAATTTCAAATCTTTGTAAAAGTATCAAAAGTAAAAAAATTAACCATTAAGTTATTTTATTTTATGCAATTTTCAAATGATGTACATAATAAAAACCAAGAGCATTTCTTATAATATATTTACACAAAATGTATTGCTGGCTTACTTTAATCTTGATTTAATTATGAATATAAAGTCAAAGAGTAAGTCACTGAAATCTAAGCAAGTTTTTGCAAAATGTTATCATATCAAATTGAAGTTATTGTAAATAACCAGTTACATTTTTGTATGTAGTATTGCAGTATGAAGAAATCCAATTTGTATATGCTCAAATGATTTCTGAAATATAATATGAAAATCATTGAAAATTCCTGTTCTCATGTACATAAATATCCAAGAACTTACCTCATATTTTTGAAGAAATTATTGAGCTTCATCAGCTGTTTAAATATGGATATTTTTGAATAAACAATGAAAGCAATATATAGAAAAAGATTGCATAAAACTATTGAAACATGTGCTATGTGTTTTATGACCTGGTACATATTCATTCACTGTGTATCAGAGTTATTAAAGCTATACTTCAGTGTCCACACTCTAGTGCTGAAATTTCTAGGTAAGAATAATGGACTTGACATTGGTTGTGTGACCTCTAGTTAACTTTTCAATCTATGACTTCCTTTTCACTGTCTTTAAAAAAATATGAAAAACTATCTACCCCACAGGTTTTAGTAACTAGATATATCAAAATTTATATATTAATATTACATAGATTAGGGATGGCCTAGTATAAATCATATGATCATTCTTATGTGCCAGGAACTCAAAGGAAAAAATGTCAGGTCCCTTCTTTTAAGGGATGTGCTTGCTGAGTTTTTTGTAGATAACACACACCAGGCACTGGAGACACAGAATCCTTGTTTCAAGACACTCACAGTCATGTCTGGTGAAATGATAATCATAATGCAATGGAGTGAATTAAGTGATGGAACATTGCTTTTTCTATTAAAGAAGGAGACACCCTTTCTAGCTAATGTGTTGACAAAGATTTGGTGAATATAGGAGAAGTTACTCAAGAGGTCCACATTTAACCTGGTCTTGAAGACCAGGAGTCACCCAAGGAGGAGAAGTAGAAGAGTACACATAGGTAACAATCTGCAAAAACATTAGAGGAGACAATATTGGAAGTCCATGATGCTCACAGCATCATTTGTATGCACATGACCTTACACTACAGTAGAATTTGACTTGGTCATTTAATTCAGTATGCAAAAATCCATGTGTGGTGGCATATGCCTATGATCCCTGGGGAAACAGAAGCTGTAAGATCAGGAGGTCAAGATCAGCTACAGTTACCTATAAAAATGGAGACTAGTCTGGGCCATGAGAACCTACCAAAACAAAGCAGAAACAATAATTTGATATGCAGATAAGCCAATGGTTATAGTAGTTTTGGGCATTTAATCAAATCATTTCTACATTTGAAAGCTAGAAACATACTCATTAAAATGTTAAGTTACTATTTAATTTTTACAACTAGCATCCTTGTATTAAAACTATTTTCTGATGTTAGTGACATCAGACAACAGTGCTACTCTTGCTTCATTAAATCATCAGTAAGGCTGGTTAATTCTAAAACTTATTACTGTAGTAAATAAATTTTAGAGAATCAAAGATTTTCAACAGGTTATAAGAGAAGTGGAGAATGGACCAAATTGCATAGTGTATTCACATTTGCCTTTTCAAATAACAAAGCTTAAAATTATAAAGCCTAAGATAAAAACCAGAAATAATGAGAATCTCTTACATTAGTAAAAACATAAACTAGAGAGAAACCATGCATGAAGCAATTAAGATTAACAAAGAAGGCCAGGCATTCTACTTTGCATCTTTAATCCCAACACCACAAAGCAGAGGCAGGGAAGTCGCAGTGAATTCAAGGCCAGCCTAGTCTACATAGTGATCTCCAGGCCAGCCAAGGCTGTCTAGTGAGACCCTGTCTCAGAAAAACAAAAGAATACGTACAAAGGCAGGTTCCGAAAATGCACATGAAAACTATATTTCATTTATAGAAATCCTTATTAGATCTCTTAAGATAGAAAATAAACAGAAAATTAAAACCAATAAGTTAAAACATCCTGCCACTTGAATATAAATACCATGAAAGAAATGAACTCTTGTTTACACAAGTGTGTACAAAGAACAGAATAAAGAGAAAAATAGAAAACTTTAAAGCAAATATGACACTAATTTTAGACAAAGTATGTTATTATCAATGATTAACCATAAGAAGAAAGATGAAAATATGATTACAAAATATGAAATTCAAAAATTCATACAGTAACTAAATTACCCAATTTAAAGATAAAAATAAGAGGAAAGGTTAAACTATAGTTTGTAGAATAGCTTCTTTATATCAATAGTTCACATTGTCTGCTGTTAGAATTGTAAAAATGTATATTTACTTACCAAATATATATTTTCCTTTGTTCTTTGTTGTCATGAACCCAAATCTGCATACATGCTAGGTAATTTTCCTGCTTCTGTTTTGTAAAATCCCGATACCCTTCCAATTTTTATATTTTTACAGGGTCTCTTCCAGTTGCTGCAACGTGTCTTGTAAATGTAATCCTCATACCTCAGCCTCCTCCATAGTTGTGATTACACGTTTTTGTAATCAGGCATTATCCCCCATTTTTTTTTTAATTTAGGGTAAGATTTTGAGTTTCAATTCTGTATCTCATCAAAGGATATGTAAATTTTTCAAAGCATGACATGAATGAGGAGGTGTGTTTTGCTTAATTCTGGGAACTTAGAAAAGTTATTTAAAATTAGTGTCTAGGGTTATATCTTCAATTTTTAAAGATGGATTATCTTGATATTAAAATGGACTTCTGTTTTAACACATAGTCCAGAAACATGGGAAGGGTCCTGGCCTCAGAAGCACTTCTGGGCACTTCCTATGCATTTCAAAAGACAAGAGTAAGTAAATGGGTCATTGAAGTGACTCAACTGAAAGCAGGTCTTTACATTACAACAAAGCTGAAGATCCAGTGAAACAAATAGTGGCTAGAAAATTGGCTCAGCTCTTTAGAACACAGACTGCTTTTTGCAGATGACCTGAACTGGATTTCCAGCAGACAAGTGGCAACTCACAACTGTCCCTAACTCTAGTAGCCTAGAATCAAACTCCCTCTTCCGGCCTCCAAATACACTGCATGCATATAGTGTACATACATACATACATACATACATACATACATACATACATACATACAGGCAAAGCATTTACACAGAAAAATGAAAATTAGAAATTCTTTAAATATAGGCAAGAAAACTCAATGTATTAAAATTTCAGAAAAAGAAGGTATAAAAAATAATGCTTTAGTGAAAAGAAGGCCAACAAACACCCACACCCTCAGTTTGATAAGTACTAATAAAAACAATCCAACAAATGTAAAAAATATTTTAATTAGGACTTATTTAAGATACCTAAAGTTTGCCTTAGCCTGCTGACTAGGGGCTGAGACACAGGTAAACTACTTGAGTTGCCACTAAAGGCTCCCCTTACCCATTGTGGTCTCTATTGCTGAGACCCATATTCCTTTTGGGATTCCGTAGATCCAAGACCTCACTCTATCTAGTCAGCATACTTAAGTGGGAGATGAATGGGGATACTCTCTCCCTCTAAGTCTTACCAGAACTGACTGACTTTGGACCTTCCATTGCTCTGTCTTAACCTGAAACAATACTGGTGCACACTGCAATCTGAAAGTTGTTCCAAGGTCCTTGACCAAGTCACTGAGGCACCAGACTTTATCTGCTTAGGAGAAGATCAGGTTTAGATGCTGTAACCCAAAATACCAAACAGATGAAATTAACATCTAAACACTACCATGAATTAGCCATCCTTAGGAACATCGTAAACAGTCCTGATGAAAGAATAAAGTTCACTTGAACAAAAATGAAAGAAAAACTTAACTCTAGTTGGGTAAATCCCAATTAAAAAAATAGCCACATACAAATCCACTTCAAAAAAATGCCAGAGAAATAATTCAAAAGAATGAACTATGCGCCAGGCATTGGTGGCACACTCCTTTAATCCCAGCACTCAGGAGGCAGAGGCACGCAGATCTCTGTGACTTCAAGGCCAGCCTGGTCTCCAGAGAGAGTGCCAGGATAGGCTCCAATGCTACATAGAGAGACCCTGTCTCAAAAAAACAACAAAAAAAGAGAATGAAGTACGCTCAAACAACTGAAACAAGAGAAAGACAAAAGATAAATCAAATAAGCAAGCCAATCCAAGACATAAAAATAGAATTTGAAAGTCACCAGTGCTTTACACTCTCTCAGATTCATTACCTCCTTTTCTTTATGACTGTCCCACAATATATGAATAAATGTATCAACACAATGTGCTCAGTTCATTTAATATTTCTTGTAAGTTTTAAGGCTGACTTTAATATTGGATAATCATTTGGGGACTCATCACTAGGGAAGCCTAATTGTTCCCCTCAGCATTCATTATTTGCATGTCGTTCTTTATTTAGGTATGGGGTCTTGTGAGATTTCCCTATCCATATGCCTTGGCATGACAACTGGTGTTATCATTGTTGAGCTCTTGTTTGAGCAGCCATATTGCTGAGATTTAATAGGTGTGCCTTTCGTGTTGTATCTAGGAAACATTCTTACAGATGACTTCCTGATCCTTGGAGTCTTAACTATCTTGTCAATACTTCTACAATGTTCTTTGAGCACTGTGTTTGGGTTACATTGTGGATTTATCAGTTGGGGCTGGATGACACTCAGTCAAGTGACTTCTGCATTTTGACTAGTTGTGGAATTTTGTAATGGTATCTGTCTATTGCAAAAAGAAACTTCTTTGGTGAAAGATATACTTACCTTTGAATCTAAGGTAAGTATTTAGTGTGCCATTTGGAATTATATTGGTTTAGGAAAGTAGCAGTATTACATTCTCATCTCAGATACATGACCTCACTAGTCACGGGTAGTTTACTACATTTCCAAAACTAGGCATTATTTCCTTCTGTAAAGCGGGCCTTAAGTCCAATTAGACATCTGTTGGTTAGTGGTAAGATATAAGTGCCACAATTGCACCTTTAGGGATATCTTACCATAATGGTCATTGTGATCCATTGGAGTAACAGCTGGGCAGGACTATTGATTGCTTTCCTCCATGGCTGTGTGCAAAACAGCTTTCTGTACTATGAAAGCTAGTGTTTAGAATCTTGAGTCTTTTGGGCATATGCCACAGAGGGGTAGAGCTGGGCCATACACTAAATTTAATTTTAGTCTTTTGAGGGCTCCCCCTACTGATTTACAGAGTGGCTGTTCCACTTTTCATTCCCACCAATAGCGAATAAGGGATCCTCTTTCTTCACAGTCTTGCCGGTATTTGCTGCCAGTTTTGCTGATCTTAGCCTTTCTGTCTTCTGTAAGATAAAGCCTCAGAGTTGTTTTAATTTGCATTTTCCTCACTGCTATAGAAGAGTATTTTTTAGATGCTTTAATATTTTCTTTGAGAACTCTATGCTTAGATCCTTTTAAAATTGTGCCAATTGTTTTTTTGACTTTTTGGTTTTAAGTTCTTTGTGTAATCTGGAATTTAACCCTCAGTCAGATATATAGCTGGTGGAATTTTCTCCCATTCTGTGTTTCTTCTTTGCTTGTTTGATTGTTACTGAATGTTCTACTTCACAGATTCTTGCTCAGTCAGGTTCATTACTGTCCTATTCACAATACCCAGCACAGGAAAACAGCTTAACTGTTCAGTAACAGATTAATGGATAATGAAAATATGATATACACACACAATGGCATACTATTCAGCTAGCTTTAAGGAAAAATTCAATCATGAAATATGCTTGTAAATAGATAGACCAAGGAAGGATTGCATTGAATGAGATAACGCAGACCCAAAAGGATAAACAACACATACTCACCCTCATCTGAAAATCCTCCGACATCACATTACAACACAGAGTGACCATGGAAACCAGGAGTATGTAAAGGAATCATAGGTAGGGAAAAGTAGCTTTGTTGGGATACAAGTGCTATGAAGTGGGGAATGGAATAATGGAGCAAGGGGCTCCAAATGGGGAGGAGTGAGGGGGGGTCAATCAATACAGAAGGAAAAGGCATGGCTAAGGACTAATAACAGAACACTTGTTTCAGATATGTTCAAGGGATTGTGTTATTCAAAATATAAAAAGAATCACATATATGTGGAAATTAAGCCACTTGGGCTGATAATGCTCCCCATAAGAACCACAAGCTATCAAAAGTCCTAGTACCAGGCACAAGAACCCTTATTTCAAATGGCCACTTTGACTACAAAGTGTTTCCTCAAGTAGTGTATTATTGATGTATCACTTGATTTCTTCTCAGGTGTTGAGCATAGAGCCATATTCCTGAAGACGCCACATACTTGGTACAAAGGATCTGCAAATGCCATGGTTTTATTTTTCTTTACATGTGATAATCAATAACTTGAATACAAAAAGAACTAAAAAACTAAGAAATGGGACATTCCTAAACAGAGTTCTCAATAGGAAGAATAAAAATAACTAAGAAATATCTCAAAAATATCTATTATTTTTTAGGAAATAGGTAAACACACACTAAAACAACATTGAGATTTCAGCTCACAGCACTCAAAATGACAAGGTTAACAAAACAACTAATAAATGATAGTATCAATGTGGGGTAAGGAAACTCATTGTTGGTGGGAATACAACTGGTGGAATCACTCTGGAAATCAGTATGGAGAATCCTCAAAACACTACAACTAAATCTACCATATAATAAAGGTATACTGCTCCTCAGCATATGCCCCCAAATCTCTACTCCACAGAAACTTGCTCTGCCATGCTCATTGTCTCTCTAGTCACAATATACTCATTGCAAATAGTTTCTTGGCCGTGGGTGGGACTTTGTGGTCACCACCTTCTCTCTGCAGGGATTGTTTTGAGTCTAAATTTGTGCATGTTTTGTGCATGCTGCCACAGTCTCTGTGAGTTCACATGTGCATTAACTTTACTGTGTCCAGGAAATGCCCTTTCCTTGTGGTGTTCTTCACCACCACAGCCTCTTACAATGTTTCTTCCTACACTTCTTTCATCAAATCCCTTGTCATTTATAGAATAGTGTCATAGAGATTCCAAAGCTTTCCACTCTCTGTCTATTGTCCAGTCATGGCTGTCTTTGTTAGTTATCATCTACTGAAATAAGAAACACTTTTGGTGAGGGTTAAACAATGCACTGCTGGGTGTAGCAATACATCTTTTGGAGTCCTTTTATTGCTATGTCCACTTAACTCCTACAGACCATGAGCTACCTAGTCTCAGATTCTGGCCTCATTAACAGTGTTGGCATTTTATCTCATGGAGTGGGCTTTAAATCGAATCAAGAAATCCTTGATTATCCCCTAACAGTTTTGCCGGTAGTGGACAAGAGTTCATGTCTTGCAGGTAAGTCATTATTGCAGCTCATGGGGTGAGCCTGATGATTACATTTCTCCTCAAGTAGCATGTATAGTTCCTTCCAGCACCATGAACATTAATCAGTAGGGGTAAAGCTTCCAGTTGAGCCCCAGATTGATTTCTTCAAGTTCAAAGATATATGAATGTGTTGCCTTCAACAATACAGTCTTACTGACAGGTTGTGGAGGGTAACCAATAGCATTGGCAGCAGCCTTATTTTATTTTGCTGCTTGTGATCTTAGTTGTTCCTTGTTTTTAATAAGACCTTTAATCGCTCTGTTTCTATAGTCTTGTGGCTATACTTAATTTTATACATCCAGAAGAACTACTTCCAGTATTCTCTGTAGGGATGGTCTAGAGAACATGGATTATTTTAGCATGTTTGTTAGCATGGGAAGCTATTCTTTCTCCTTCAACTGTATAGGATAGTTTTTGTGGGCACAGGAGGCACAGATGGCACCTGTCACCCTTTAGAACTTAAGAACATTACTCTGATTTTTCTGACTGTTAAAATTTCCATTGAGAAATCAGCTGTTACTTCCTCGCCAGCCCTCCTCCAGTTTCTGGACTTGGTGCCTGGACTGCTTGTTTTCAGCATGCCACCCTGGAACTTGAGTTTGTTTTCTCTATTCTACTTCAGCTTCTACAAGGTATTATAAATGCATTGGAGAGCAGAGTCAATTAAGATCCTCTTGGTAGGAGATGAGGTTTTACTCACAAAGTGAATAAAGAGTAATAAATGTTGATATTACATAAAAATTTTATTGTGCCTGTGTATGACATAAAGGGAAGTAAATATTATTTTGGATTCATCAAAATACAGCACTCTTACCTTGAACTTTGTATGGAAAATATTGAACACATACGTATATGATAATGTCACTTATTATGTACACAACTTTATTTTTTCTCAATTTTTACTTGAATTAGAAACAAGATTGTTTTACATGTCAATCCAAGTTCCCTCTCTTATAGG